>NW_016159192.1:60143-78948 GCF_001687245.7 Rhagoletis zephyria
CAAATGCGGTTGGCGAGGATGGTCTGCCAATTCGATTTATTAAGTTAGTTATGCCGTTCATCATAAGTCCACTGACACACATCATTAACCACTGTTTTACCACGTCTTGTTTTCCAAAGTTATGGAAATCCGCTTCCATTTGTCCAGTTGCTAAAACCAAACGAGCATGCTCACCTTGTGATTTCCGTCCAATTAGTGTTTTGCCTGCCTTGTCAAAAGTGTTTGAGTCCCTAATGTCAGAGCAAATCATGTCACATATGTCCGAAAAGAACTTGTTATCTCCTTTTCAATCAGGTTTTAGAGCAGGGCATGGTTGTTCAACTGCGATAGTAAAAATTCTTGACGATTTGCGAATTCCCTTTGATAATAATGAAGTTTCCCTCCTGTGCTTACTTGACTGTTCCAAAGCATTTGACTCCGTAGATCACACACTGCTCTGCTCTAAGCTTTCATATTATTTCGGGTTCGGTAAAACTGCACCATCTCTTATGAAAAGCTACCTAACAGGTAGAACCCAGCTTGTGAAGGTTGGTTCAGTAACCTCTAGAACTAAATCCGTAACACGCGGTGTTCCTCAGGGGTCTATCTTGGGCGCCTTGTTATTTAGTGCTTTCATAAATGACATATTCATGACATGCCAATATGTAAAAATGCATGCATATGCCGATGACATCCAGATATATTTATCAGGTCCGTCAAGAGATTTGCACAGACTCACATCTGATTTGAATATGGACTTATCATCTATCTCGCATTGGGCTGCTCTTAACGGCCTTTCCATTAACCCTGTGAAGTCGTATGTTCTACCTGTTTTTAAGACAAAAGTCCCTTTTAGCAGTATTCCTTCAGTTTTTCTTGAAACCAGACCCCTAAAATTGATTGATAAAGTAACCAATTTGGGGTTTGTTATCAATTCTAGCCTTAGCTGCGTTGATCACGTTAATTCTGTTGTGAACAAAGTATATGGTACTCTAAGAAAGCAAAGGATATCGGCATCGTTTGTTCCGATTCCCACTAGAAGAAAGCTTGCGCGTCAATTAATCTTACCTATTATTACTTATGCAGAGGTGGTATATAGTAAGCTTGACTCCAGGTCATCCCATAAGATTGGCACCTTATTTAACCAAATCACACGTTATGTATATGGATTGCGGAAGTATGACCATATATCTGCGTGGAGATGTAGCTTGTTAGGATGTGATATCACTGATTATCTAAAAGCAAGAAACTGCATCTTTCTCTTTAAACTCATCAGCACAAAGACCCCTCTTTATCTTTATGAGAAATTAATTTTTCCAAAGTCTGAGCGTTCCTGTGATCTAATGGTGCCTTTCTTTAACTTTAAGACTTCTACTAGACTATTTTTCATTAATGCTATACGAATCTGGAATTCAATTCCCGCTGCAATTAGAAGCAAGATCAACAAAAGCAACTTCAAAAACATTCTATATAGCTACTTTTGTAACAATTGATGAACCATCTAATTATTTAAAGTTAATCTCTGTTAACCTATGAATAGATGATTTATGATTTAATTAATTATATGTATTAATGTATGTGTTTGTATTGAATTTATTTGTTGTACTATAAAAGATCTTTGTCTTACTGTACTAATATTTAATATTGAAATAAATAAATTGAAATAAATTGAAATAATTATCTGGTGGAAGCCTGATTTTAGGTCCAAAGTTGTAAAAAATTTCGAACTTCCCAGATTAGCTAATATTACAGACGTATCCGGGATGGGGTATCCGTCAGGAATCGTTTTTTCGTTGATTTTCCTAAAATTAATTACCATACGTAAATTGGGTTTTCCACTTTCATCGACACCTTTCTTCGACACAACGTGCACAGGGGAATTGTAAGGCGAACAGGATTCTTGGATTATGCCGTCTTTAAGAAGCGATTTAATTTCATTATTAATGAATGGGGCTACTGATATCGGATAGGGATAGCTTTTAGTGTAAATTGGTTCTTCTGTAGTTGTGCGGATACGCGCCTGGACTCTTGTATTAAACGGTAATGCCCTGTCGGGATCAGCAAAAGCATTAACATTTTTATTTATAATGTTGCGGAATTGGGACTGAAATTTTACTGGTACTGAGTCTTCTGAAATGGTAATTAGGTTTACCTGCTCACATGAAAGAAAGCATATTTTGACTTTACCATTCCGGTAAAATAAATAGCCTCTTACAGTGTAGATTTTTGCATCGGTTTCTTTCAAAAAGTCGTACCCTATTATACCGTCAAACGTGTTTAGGTTGGCTAATAAGTAAAACGTTGAGGTATTTTCTAAAATGTTTACTTGACACTTTTGATTAATGATATTTTCACCATTTATCGATTTTAGATTAAAACCGCTTTTCAAGGTTTTGATGCCTTGAAGAAATGGTAATGGTTCAATGTAGTTTTTGGATGTACCTGTGTCAATCAGAAATCGGAGCTCCTGACCGTTTCTGCCTTTTTTGGTAATAAACGGCAGGAGCGATCTCAGTTTAAATAGTTGATCTCATCACCACTTTCCGAAACTGTCACATCAACCTCATTATAATTATAGTGATCACCGACATTTTGATTATAATACTCATCGAAACTTTGACATTTATGATCATTCGAAGATATTTCAACTTCTGGCATAAAGTGAACCTTCTGAATCTTATGAACCGGCGAACGTTCAGATAACTCTCGGTCATTACCACGCTTAAAAGCCACTGGACGAGGATCTGGATTTCGTGAGTTAGAAGTATATCTAGGGCTATAAGGCTGCTGTGTGGCATGAGGCTGTTGTGGAGTAGATGAGTTTTGAAAATTACTACGTTGCCTATAGAAGCTTGAGCCATTATCTACTTCCATTGGGGTTGGTTTATTTAAGTTCTGATTCTTGGTTTCTGTAGACTGATATTGGTACATGAATGGTCTAGTGCGATTAGGTTTATTTGCATTACCCAATGCGAAAGCTTCGGCGAATTCATAACGCTTATGGCTAGTTTGTAGCTCCTGTGCAACTGCCAGGGCTGTTGGAAGGTCTTGAGGTCTTGCGGAGAATAATACATCACATAAAGGTCTTCGAAGACCAGATATGAATACGCGTAATGCGTTTTCTCTAGCCCGTTCATTCAAAGCTGCTACGAGCTCATCATTACCACTGTGTGTCATTATCTGCTTGTTAATAATCATCGATAATTTTTTATCTACTTATCATAATAATACTGGTCTACAAATTTCAACTTTTTTTCTGCGAATAAGACGGGACCTGGTGTTTCTGAACGGATTTTTCGTGCTGAACACGAATCCGGGGTCAAAAATGTCCCATCACGTCACGTTTTCGAGAAAAAAGGGGTTGAAACCCCTAAAAACAGCGTTTTTGGCCATTTTCGAAAAATTATAGAGCTGAACCCTGACGTGGTACAAATTTTGCATATATCAGAAATTAAAGGCTAAACCGTGCCCTTTCGAATGAGCCCTATGCCGAATTGATCGCGTGCACCCTTAAAGCAGGGGGTGTATTTGTGTTTAGGGGTGCAGGAAAAATTGATCACAGAAAGAATTTAATCTTAAACGATCATAGAAAATTAATAATGCCAAGGTTTTAACTATATTAAAAGTCGCTGATTACGAATCTGCAGTTAGATTTTAAAAATTTAAGATGACGGGTCGAATATGGTGGATATAAAAATTGGACTCCTAGACACAAATACACCCCCTGATCTAAGGGTGCATGCGATTAATTCGGCATAGGGCTCATTCGAAAGGGCACGATTTAGCCTTTAATTTCTGACATATACAAAGTTTGTAGCACGTCAGGGTTCAGCTCTACAATTTTTCAAAAATGGCCAAAAACGCTGTTTTTAGGGGTTTCAACCCCTTTTTTCTCGAAAACGTGACGTGATGGGAAGTTTTGGACCCCAGATTCGTGTTCAGCACGAAAAATCCGTTCGGAAACACCAGGTCCCGTCTTATTCGCAAAACCCTTGTAGACCAGTGTAATCAGTGATAGACAAATTGTCCTGCCTTAAGATGCTTAACTCGTTCTCTAATACATATAGAGGTCTTTTATCAGAATAAGTCTGATCAAGCCTTGAAATTATTGCTTTAAAATTCAATACTGTATTAAAGGAAGCTAGAGTGGAATTAGCAGATTCGATAATTTTATTTCGAAATATGCCCATGGCAATATAATACCTTTCCGAATTGTGCGGCGCTTCGCCAACCTGGGTATGAAGCCGAATTACCCTTGAATTCCGGCAAGGACTAAATCAAATCTAAACTTGCATTATCTTGAACCAATGGATCTATAGAAACCTGTAGGTGTGGTTCAACGCTAGGTGGTTGTAACCTGCCAACAGCTAAAGTTAGCTGATTCAGCTGTTCTAATAATTCCGATTTAGTGCGCGCATTGGCTTGGTTAACAATTCCGAGCACATCTTCTCTACTTACACTCATTTTATCCTTAAGGAATTAGTTTTCTAATATAAAGCAAAATGCACTTTAAAAAGTTTCAGCGCATCAAAAGCGGCAAATAATTGGTTATGAAATACTTTTGACTTTCAACCAAAAGTGTTAAGAGAGCAAGGAACCACTCATACAAGAAGGATTTCTTAAAAAAAAAATTAGAAAAACTAGATTTAAATCAAAAAAGGGCAAATTGTTGTAGGAAAGAGAGTTTTTATTTTATTTTTTTAATATTTTGAATCTTACGAATTTGAAATATTCTTCCCTTAATTTTTATTGAAATTATCAAAAACTATTTTGTTTTAAAACTTTAAGTTTGTAAAGAAAAACCAAGACTTAGTTTGAAATTGTGTTTGAACACAAAATGTGCACTTTTTATCAACACGTTTTAAATTCAAAAATCTTTTTTAACTTTCTTTTGTATTATTGTTTAATCTTACACTCAAAATTTAGTCCACTTTAAACATAATTTGAAAACCACTTACACTTTTTTGGGTGTCTAATATTAATCAAAGTTCCTTTCTTTAGGTCACGTGGTCCTTTTGTGTTTTTAGTTGAGTAGCTTCTCGGGATTCTATGGTCCTTTATTGCTTCGGGTAGAGCAGCTTCTCAGGATTATGTAGTCCTTTTTATCGCTGCGAGTTGGGCGCCAATTAGTTGAACTCGGATTCGGTATTTAAATATATTTTATTTAATATTCGAGCACGACTCAAGTTACATATGTGAATTGTAATGTTAAATTTACAGCGATGCGACTCGCCTTTCATACGTCCACTTTTGTAATGCTTGATCGCTGACCGTCAAACTCCCATTGCCCGCAATTGCTGTTGCCTTTGCAATCTTTAGCGCGCATGTCCCAACAACAATGCCAGCACCCACAACTGGTTTTTGTTATTCTCACCTTCAACTAACCTATGCTATTCTTGCAAAGGTATCGGTCGCTTTTTGCGTGCGTATCACGGTTATTGTGTGATGATCTTCATTATCGCTTCATAATCATTAATGATCTTCATAATTGCTGGCACTATGAACAATAGGCAACGGTATGGGCAATTTGTTTGTTTGCTGTTTTATTAGTGCAAAGATATTGCACTTGCATTCAACTATTGGTGTTGCTAGGCGCATTGGAACTTCTACCGCCCAACCCAGCATTCAATCTGATGCGTTGACTTAACCCAGCATACAAAAGCAAGTAAAAGGTTGATCGGTCAGAAGGGATACCTTAACTTACATAAACGGCGCGTCGACAGCGACTTCGCCTCCGCTGGGATCGGAGCAGGTTCCAGTAGTTGAAAAGCTACTGCCAAAACGCAATATCGCGGAGTCACCTTCGACAGTCTGCTCTCCTTCTCGGTGCACACAACCGCAATTGTCAACAGAGTACAGAGCCGCAACAGAGTTCACAAGTCGCTGGGGGCAAAGACAAAGAAGCGTTGCTAGTAACATACAAGGCAATTAGCCGACTGGTTCTAAATTACGACGCGCCCGTGTGGTCGCTGGGGACCAGCAGGATGCAGTGGATGAAGCTACAGACCTGCCAGAACATGGAATTACGGACAGCAACCTGATTCCTACTGATGTTGCCCCAACACAACCTACACGACGAGGCCCAGATGCTACCCATCAAAGAGCATAAGACAATTCTCTGCAAGCAGCCTGTTAACGGACGAAGTCCAGAGGTCCATCGAACAACCTCTGGACCCAACTGCATACAGACAGACCCTGAACGCCATTAACAGGGAGTCAGTCTCGAGTTATACACATTCTCGACCTGTGAATGCGGGTGTGGAAACACAACCACCTGACCTTGACGGGACATAACTTTGTCTGCCTCGGGAGATCCGCACCACAATAGCCAAATTTCGCTCTGGCATCAGGCTAAACTCATACCTGAGCAGAATAAATGAGGATGTGCCCAACCAATGCCCAGCATGCGGAGAGTCGCCATATGACTCACGGCGCATGCCCCCAGAACCCCACCCAACTATCGCCCTTGTTCCTATGGACAGATCCCGCTGAAGTCGTGCACTTCCTGGGCTTCCTCTTAGCTGAAACAGACGACAACGTTGATGGATGAGCAGACCCGAGCGGGTTAGTGGTTGGTACAACAACAACAACAAAAATCGCGGTGATGAAACAATCTCCGCTGACTCGCAGTGCATGAAGACTCGGATCACGAAAGCGCTGTCAGCATCAACGCCGCTCATGAGGAAGCTCTTCTGCGCTCTTCGAGTGAGCCCGTAAAGGCTAGCTCTAGCAAAGAGTTAGGGATCATGGCAACCTCTTTCCAGGAGCACGGACCAAATTGCCAGTAATCAAGTGACAAATCGGCCTCGTGCTCCTTTAGAAGAGGTTTCAGATATTGTGAACTATGAGAAAGTATCTTGGGCCATCAAATCTTTCAATTTGTTTAAATCAGCGGGGCCGGGTGGCGTGATACCCGCTATGCTACAATACTCATGTGGGAGTCTGGTGCCCCATTTCACAAGCATTTTCGCAAGATGCTTAGAAAGCGGATATGTACCGAAAGCATGGAGGGAGGTGAAGGTTGTGTTCATCCCGAAAGCAGGGAAGATAACACACTCAAAGTCAAAGGACTTCAGACCGATAAGTCTTTCATCTTTCATACCAAAAACACTGGAGAGACTAATCGATCTCCGCATTAGGGAAAGTATTAGTATCCACACAATGGACACAGCACAACACGCACACCGCAAGAATAGATCTGTTGACAGCGCACTCCTCGAAGTGGTAGGCACTATTGAAAAATCGCTGGAACTTAAAGAATACGCTCTTGCCGCCTTCCTGGATAATGAAGTGGCCTTCAATAATCTCCAAACGGAGGCGATAAGTAAGCCACTCTCTGAGCAAGGCATTCAGCGTCCTATGGTCGCATGGATTAACCTCTGCTCGAGAGCAGAATAATCAACGCCACCATAGGCACAGGATCTGCAAGAAGGAAAACCACCAGGAGCACGCCTCAAGGTGGTGTTCTATCCCCTCTCCTCTGGATCCTGGTGTTGAACGAAATTCTTGAGATTTTTAAAACCAATCGAATAAGGGTGGTTGCCTACGCCGACGATTTGGTTATACTCATCACTGGCAAATTCCCGTCAACGATAAGTGCACTAATGGAGAGTGCACCAGGTGATGCCTCTAAGTGGGCCAACCAGCATCGTTTGGGGGTACACTCCTCCAAGACAGAACTGGTATTGTAAACAAGGAAAACAAAAGTACCCAATTTTTCTCAACCGAAATTAGGGGAATCCAGTTTAAAACGTCACCTATGGGATGTAGACCACAGTGATTAGACCAATTGCAACCCGCGGGTACTTAGGCTCTAGAAAATAATAGGAGATTGATTGATAGTGATCTGTGTCCAGGTCTACAGACAAAGCGACTCAAGAACTTGGGTTCACGCTTTTTCAAAAGTCTGGGCGAAGTGGCAGAGGTGGAACAGTTGGATCTCCTCGGCTTCATCAGGGATAGTAATTGGTTCAGTAAAATAATGACTTAAAGGTACTCTTTCGATATTGGTACGTACGTACGTACTCACTAAAAGAGGGCACTCACAATGGAAAATTCTGTCTCCGAGTGAAAGTATGGATTATTCCACATACGCCTTCCTAAAATAACCTAACTTAAGGCCCAGGGCAAAGCCCAGTAAGGAGGACCTGAAAGCCAAATCTAGATATAAGGTCGCCGTCAAACTCTGAGCTCGTCTGGAAAACTAGACTGACCTGTCGAACGGGCGTACTTCGCTGAGAAAAAATGGTGCACAGCCTCGTGCGAAAGTTGCAAATCTCATCGAGAAAGAATGGGCGTACAAACGACAGTGCTCAACGGAAGACGAAGGTCCCTATGGCAGAGAAAGAAGCAAACAGATGAGGATGTCAGTAAACGGGTAGATAACAGGACGAAAGCCGACAAACCCGAAGAGCCGGAAGCGTCCACGTCCAAGGCAGCTTAGTGGTGGCCAAATGACACTTGATCGTGGCACTCGTCGATCATAGCAATGCGCTTGGGCAGATTACACAAGACAGGCGGAGAATAGTGGAAATTGAGCTTTTAGATGCCATGTTCACAAAAATGAACCCGGAACCGCATGAACCCATGTCTTTATTTGATGAGGCTGCCTGGGTGGTGTGAGAAACCCCCATATGCAATTATGATCCAACTCTGAAATGGCTAAAGGAAGCGGTGACAAAGCTTCAAGGCCTGTGGGAAGGGGCATCATTGGAGGTGGTTGACCGTAGAAGCATTCCATCTTTGCCCGAAGCGAAGGTTCTAATACCTCGAGTGGTAAAGCCTGGGAATGCACTACAGCTTCTACAGCTCCTGATGTGCCAACGAGTGATTGTAAGGTGTTGACAGTCGTCAAGCCTACGCCTCAAAAAACGCCATCCGACAGACAAAAACACAAACAGGTTCGATGGAGAGGAGATAGAAGAAGATCTAGGTTTACATGAAATTCTTAGCTCCGCCCTCAACTTACGCGACGGTGATGTGATGGCCAGGGAAACCAGCCCCGAAGTGGAACCAGCAGCTTATGCTAAAGGTTCTGCAGATAAACCTTCAACGCAGCAAACCCGCCTCAGCCGATATTCTCCCCACGTTAGACATGGTATCTGGACTGAAGTCAACAAAAAAATGCTTTAACTCTGATATGATAAACTCTTTCCCTCTACATATTATTTAGAGGTGGTGGCATTGGAGGGCGATAAGAGCCTACTCGGTGTACTCGTTGTGTCCTGCTATATGCCACACGATGATAAATCACCATCGGCAGAACTCTAAAGGCTGGAAGAAATAGCCGGCGAAAGAGGGAATGGCTTTGTCATCGGAGCGAACGCGAACGCCTATCATACGGTGTGAGGGAGTTCCGATATCAATGACAGAGGTGAGTCAATTTTTAACTATATTATACAGAGTAGGTTTAATATCGCAAATCGTGGTGAGGAACCGAATTATGTAGGACCTACCTCGAAAAATGTTCTTGAAGCAAAGCGCAGAAGGCGATATGTTCGCGAAATCTTCAAGCTTGCGAAGTCAGCAGAATGTGAAATCCGAGTTTCCAACCGAAGCTCTTGGAAAGACTTCTGCGCGAGCATAGAAAAAATGGTGGCAGAGGCAAGACTTATAAAGCTGCTATCAAAGCACCCTTCCATGCGATGGCTTGTCAGGCGAAAGAATGGCGACTCTCTCGGAACGGACGAAATTTGTCCAGCCATGATACAAAAATCTTCGCATCTAGTATAGGGCTGCCAGACGACCTGGTTTTTCAGGATTTTTCCTGATTTAGACAAATTGTCCTGGTATCCTGGTCCATACTAAAATTGTCCTGGTTTTTTAGTGAAGCTCAATGCGGACACTCGACTAATTTTTAGCAGACTTTTGCTATGAAAAAAAGGGTGAGCTTTCTGTCATTAGTAGTCGAAAGTTGAAACGGAACGTTTTTCTAACCTTTTTTTCTGTTTAGTTTATGTGGTTAAAATCTAATTTTTTTATTTTCAAATGCCCAAAAAGTGCAAGTACATGGCTGACTGGTCATAGATACTACCCAGTAGATAATTTTAGGAGTGGCACAAATTGAAGGGCTTCTGCTTGCGCTACTCAAAGAAGAGCTTCCAGAAAGGCTTTTGTAGGACGTACTTCAGAATAGAGATGGGCACGCGATTAAATATTTAAACCTGATGCCGCCCATCCCGAAATTCAATTCTTAAGTCCCGAATCCGCCGATCACGACGTGTTACAGGATTGTGCGGCGGCTCCCGTGGGCTAGAAACCTATCACTATGAAAAATTCGCATGTCTTTCAAATTAATTTTAGATAATAGAAAAGTAATAATGAAATGCCTGTCATCTTCCGATTATTTTGTTTTGCTTTGCTGTTCCTTTTCGTCTCAATAAAACATAAAGAAGTGCATATCTCATACATCGTTTTTAACGAAGAATTTCTGAGTTTGCGAAGGTTGCGTTTTTATCGGGAGTGTCGGGAAAGGATTGTCGTTTCGTCCCGCCCGAAAAATTTATACAGGCTTTCCCGATACCGCCAATCCCAGCCAATTTGAAATCAGTACCGTGGGTCCCGAGGGACGCGATATCCCGCGCCCATCTCTATTTCAAAAGACCTTTTGGAGATTTTTTTTTTAAACTGTCCTTTAACTAATAAAAAATTATACTTCTTTAAGGAATTTTTTAAGGTTCATATCAAATATATTTTATTGAGACTAAAAACGTTTATTGAATCTTATTTGTAATGCTAAATAATATAAACATATACTTGTGTACATTCGCGTAAATTGTAAATAGGCACCCCTTTCTAGAAAGCATGCAGGAAAGCGCTTATTGAGTAAGTCTGTTAGAAAAGCTTCACTCAAGACCACGTTAAAGGCGCCAACCATTTTTCCAAGTGACGTCACAGTCAAATCAAATTTGTTCTTTTAGTAGGAGATCCGACAAAGGTACGACCTTCATCCATCTGTTTAATGGATGAAATCTACTTTGTATGAAATTCAACGTGTTAGGAAATATTTCTCGAGTGGGTTGGCTGAAAAAATCCTGGCCAAGATATTTTTAATTAAATATTCAAAAATTAGTATTATTTTTTTTATTTTTGCACTCATTTCTTTAATAAACATAATACAGTTATACCAACCGAAAGCATAAAGCCTATAGAATGTGTTAAACAGATGAGTGAAAATTATTAATATTACCTACCTGTTCATACCAGCCAACCCGATAGGTAGGCCAGGAAAAAAATAGACAACCCAACGTTTTCACATTCTATAGGCTTAATACTTCCGATTGATTTCTAATTTGTTCATTAAACAAATTAGTACAAAACTAAAAAAATAATAATAATTTTTGAATATTTAATTAAAAATATCCTGGCCAGGCTCTTTTCCGCCAACCCACTCGCAAAATATTTATTAACACGTTAAATTTCATAGAAAAAATATTTCATCCATTAAACAGATGGGTGAAGGTCGTGCCTTTGCCGGATCTTAGACTATTCTATGATTAAAAAAAAACTCAGAACTTGAAAGTTTCATCATCATCAATCACTGTGCTCTACAGATTGTGCCACAAATCTACATCGCTTATAATATCAGAAATTACTTCCAAAATAATTCAAGGCCAGAACCAAAGCAACTGTACTTAAAAGGAGCATATTGCCACTATATTCACTTGTATATTTGTTTTGTTATTTGGATGATAAGTGTCCTGGTCGATGGGCTCAGGATTATGGCAGCCCTAATCTAATAGTACCATGGCTGAGATGCATCTATAAAACGGCAAAGTTCCTAAGCGCGTAGCATATGCAGATGACACCGCTATAGTTATAAAGGGGAGATGTCTTACTACGTTGACCGATCTGATGAATGACACCCTAAAACAAATATACGAGCTGGCGGCGAGTGCTCTAATTATAAACGCAGAAAAAACGGGCATGCTTCCCTTCACTAGTAAGGACAAAGTCCTAATATGAACAACACCATATATAAATGACTTAACTTTATTACCAAACACACATACTACACACTAGAAGGCCTTTCGGACATAGCTCCATAAGCAAGGAGGATATGCTTGACTCGGACCATTGATACCAATCATAAATTCGGGTAAGAATGTGAAAGCGGTTATAGAGGAAGGTGGATTGGCAATAAGGCATAGCATGGAAAAGGGGGTTGGAGCTGGCGTCTACTGTGCGGAACTAAGCATAAGAGCGTCATTCAAGTTTCCTGATTTCTGTACGGTATTTCAGGCAGAGGTTTTTGCTGTTGGGTAAGCAGCAGAACTTGTCTGTATGGACGCTACAATGAACTGCGCCATAAACTTCTTCGTAGACAGCCAAGCGGCTTTTAAGGCTGTAAAATCTCCCTGTTCATCATCCAAAAATGTGCAACACTGCAAGGCAGCACGAGACAGACTACCCTCAGACCGTAGGCAGTGTGTATACTGGGTTGCTGGTCATAAGGGCATAGAGGGAAACGAGACAGTTGATATTATAGCCAAACCCGGCGTAGAACTTTGCAAGTAATATACAATCAATTGCAAGAGCGCATGTGGAAAAGAGCAAAACAGAGGTGGCGTAGATTGACTACCTGTAGAATGGCTAAGACCATGTGCAAGCATACGTTTAATGATAAGATCACCGAGTATGTTATCCTGTTTAATTTAATTTGAATTTATAAAATTTTATTAATGTTTATTCCATTTAATTTTATTAAACTTGATTTTGCTTAAATTAATTTCAGGTTTACCTGATTTTATTTCTTTTTATTTATTTTAATTTTATTTAATTATACTTTATCTTGTTTTATACGTTATTTGAAAATAGCTGAACTACGACTTATGTATAAACCGTTAGCATACTTTCATCTAATTAATGGCCTTGATTAGGGGTGGGCAGCAGAGGTGCCCATTAGCTACTGCGCTGCCGCTAATGGGCACAAAGGGCGTTGCATATACAAAGGCGCATGCATGAGCAAAAGAAAATAAATAACTAAATTTTTTATGTTTGGTTTGGGCCAAGTTCTTTGTAATTGTTTGCTGGGTTAGAGCTGCTTCGGACGTTGAATAAAAAGCAAAATAAAATTTCCTTTACACTCCTACGCGTTTCGACGCATTTCGCGCCTTCCTCAGGGGGTCTATTTTTTTATTAAAAGGACAAACAATAAACATGAAATACAATAATTGGAATTTTATATTTCATATCTAACTCACATTTAATAATAATAACATTTATAATTTATATCAGAGGAAATAATTTGTACATAAACACACATCACTTGTTTTATTTCTGGCTTTGCTGACGTCCATTTCTATTTTCAATAACTGCTGTGTAAGCGCTTTTTGTGTTGTTCACGCCTTTAAAATTCATCCCATTGTTAAGCTGCTGTATGTATGAGGAGTACGAATGTTAATCCCGTGATCCCGGGGTCGCGGCCTTATATTTGCCAAGAATCCCGGAATTTTCGGGATTTGTAATTTGCACTGATGGTAATAATATAAATCAGGGACCGTAAATAGCAGTTATTTTTTTCTACAGTTAAACTTGGCCAGATATTTTTTAAGTACGAATTAAAAGTTTTCCGAAAAGTGAACAAACCGCTTATCCAAAATTTTAATAATTTAATACAAAAGAAATGCATATACCTGACCCAAAGTTGGTTTTATTGTAATTATGGTGTTTTCCACGCTTTTAAAATTCATCGCATTGTTAAGCTGCTGTATGTGTGAGGAGTAGGAATGTTAATCTCGTGATCCCGGCCTTCTATTTGCCAAGAATCCCGGGATATTCGGGATTTGTAATTTGCACTGATGGTAATAATATAAATCAGGGACCGTAAATAGCAGTTATTTTTTTCTACAGTTAAACTTGGCCAGATATTTTTTAAGTTCGAATTAAAAGTTTTCCGAAAAGTGAACAAATCGGTTATCCAAATTTTTAATAATTTAATACAAAATAAATAGTCGGCCGCTGTGGTGTAGTGGTAAGCAGTGCGCGCTTCCACTCCACAATGCCTGGGTTCAAACCCTGGTCAAAGCAACATCGCAAAAATATAGAAAAAAGGTTTTTTCTTAACAGCGGTCGTCCCTCGGCAGGCAATGGCAAACCTCCGAGTGTATTTCTGCCATGAAAAACAGCTTCTCATAAAAATACAATCGCCGTTCGGAGTCGGCGTAAAACTGTAGGTCCCTCCGCTTTGTGTGACAACATCAAGGCGCACGCCACAAATCGGAGGAGAAGCTCGGCCAAACACTAACATATGTGTAAGCGCCAATCTATTATTATTATTATTAATACAAAATAAATGCATATACCTGACGCAAAATTTGTTTTATGGTAATTAAAAAACATATTTTATTGAAATATTTTTCAACAGCTGGCTTTCCTCTTTTAAACATTCCAGTTTTAAAGCCATTTTCGTCCTCTTTCTGTTGATGCCAAACTAGTTTAATTTGGATAAGTGGTTTGTTTTTTATTAGGAAAATACTTTTATTTTTCACTTAAAAATATCTGGCCAAGTTTAACTGTTGAAAAAAAGTAACTGTTATTTACGGTCCCTGATATAAATTCCTTTTCTTGACCAGTATTGGGTATACATTTTTTATTTAATAATTATTTTTTTATAAATGTTTAGCTCATTATACATATAACACCGTGCAATAGTAAATTTTACACACAAAAATCAATATATTCGCGAAACCATTGGCCAAATATAGTAAAATTGCGTTTTTAGTTTTTCACTCTGACGTCAGTAAAATGATTTAAAAAATTCAGTGAAATGTACTTAGAGAAGAAGTATGGATATCAGGTTAAAGAGGAAATCCTGTAGAATTTAAATAGATTAAATTTTTTGGTGCATAAAGACTGTTGAGTATTGAAAATGTCCTTTTAAAATTATATCCTTAAAATTTCGCAATATTTGTTTTTGAAAAAAATATATATCAAGGACTTATATAAACTCGATAACATCCTCGAATTGCGTCCTTCTAACTTTATCAGCTTACAAAATTGCCTATTCGCCCTTGTGAATCCAAAATAATTTATTTTTTTTTAATTCTAAAGAAATTTGAATAAAAAAGTAGGTTTCAGTTCCATTTATTTATTATTTATGTTATGGTAGGAGAGCTTCTCAAAAAATATAGAAGCAATTTTATCGATCTAAGTTGTTGTTAAGTAATGAGTACCTTAAGCCCGGGATTAATCCCGGGATCCCGGGATTGTGATAACGACATCCCAAAAATCCCGGAATCGTTAAAAGTGAAGAAATTAACATCCCTAATGAGGACAGTTTCCAATGTCATTAGTCTTCTTTTTAACCGACTTCCAAAAAAGGAGGAGGTTATCAGTACGTCGGAATATATTTTTTTTTTATGTATGTTACCGCATAACTTTGGNATGTATGTTACCGCATAACTTTGGACGACGTTAACCGATNAGGTAGTGTCTCAGAGGTGGTCCCACACTAATCTGGTTAAGATCCGATCAGTGGATCATGAGATATATATATATATATTTTTTTTATATGAGAGTTGAAGTCGGTTTTTTTTTGCTAAAAATTACTTGTTACATCTAAGATTCTCGTATTCGCGAAGTCAGCTATGGGTTCGTTGTTAGTCAGGTGATGAGCCAAGGCCGTTGGCATATTTTTGTTTTTAGTGTCCATTTGGTGTTCATGAATTCTTATGATTAGCGTAAAACTTGGGCACTTTAGTTCTTTTGAAGGGACCGTTCAGTTGTAGTTCGCTCACCTTAGTGAACTAGTTATTTAGTTCATTCAGTTCACAAAAACTTTGATAATTCGAATTCACAAACATAAAAAACGCACATAAATATGTTTATGTATAATGTGTATTAGGGTGGGTCAAAACAAATCAAGTTTTTTTTTTTTTGCTCCGACACACGAAAAATAGTTCCTACACCGAGAAAAAGGATTAGTTTCGACAACTAAAGATATTTAGTTCCCGAATTTTGACAATATTTAAGAACTGTTACCAAGGATTGGGAGCTATTACCATGGGTTGGTAATTATAACTTAATATATTAAAGCTTCTGATATTCATCTAGGTTGTACCAAATCGTTAATTTAGTTGAAAGGTTTGGTAAATACTAATAAATATTTTTTTAAAGCATATTTCTACAAATTCCATTTAACTTAACGTATGGTTCATAAAAGGATGTCATTAAGCTCTGCTAATACAGATAAGCTTTCTATCAACACATGTTTAGTCATAGTTACCTCTTCTTAGTTGAGGCAACCACGATTTGGTTTGAGAGCGGAACATATTCATGGTTGTGAGCAGTGTTGCCGCGCCGTCTCAAGAAAATGTATCACTGACCAAGCCAAAAATGTATCCAAATGTATCCAATTTTCTTTTTTTTTACATATACATCTCATAATTTGTAAGAAAACCAAACATTTTCATGAAAAAGACATAGTTTAATCCATCCTAAGGACTTGGAATACATGTACATAAAATCAAGCATTTGTAATTTCAATTTATAAAGTACATTTTTTGTGCATAAGTATTTTGCAAAGCAAGTTATAATAAATAGCAAGTACACTCTAAAAAGAGCATGTAAAACTACTACTGAAAAGTATCTATTTTTCAACAGGAATCTGTATACCTATGAGATGTTCAGTATTTGATTTTGAACTTGAGATCTTTAAAATATACACATAAATACACATATATAGAATGTTTAAAATTGCAAAAATTTTGAAACTACAAATACATTTCCTACTAATAATAAACATAACTTTATTTTAAACATTTTATGTGTAATTTTGCTCTTTGCGAAAAATTTGGTATGTAAAAGTAAACAGGCAATGATTAATTTTATTACACGGCGTGCAAATTTGCACACATTAAAAGAGGAAACTGTTTACCTCTCTTAATATGCACAAATAAACAAAATTTGTTTAGAGTATATTTAAAGTCTTTTCAGTAAAATTCATACAAGTTTCCTTAAATAAATCAAATTTAGTTTTTTAAACTACATTGAAATCTTCTTTCTTTTTAAATTAACAAATGAAAATATGTAATATGAAAGAGATTACTACAGAAAGAGTATAATTTACTTTATATATATCATCGTTTAAAGTACAAAACCGTGAATCGTCATTCTGCAAACCGCGTAACTGACATTTGCTACCAAAAATTGGATTTGCTCACACAAGCTCTTGGCTTAATCCTGATCCATTCGTCCTGAAATANTCCTTTTAAGCTAATTAAAACAATTGCGCTTATACCTATTTTGGTGAGATCTCTTCATATGTTCATTGCTTCGTTCACAAAAAATAAAATGCTTTAATTTCACGCTTAAGTAGCGATTCTTAATACGTTTAGAAAACGTAATGCTTTCTACCATCTTTACTGAAAATCAATTTTTGAACGAAAAAAACTTTATAGGAAATATAAAATTTTGGCCTATTTAAAAAAGGATCCACATTTATACTGACCGGAAAAAATAAGTATCCCGCAAAAATTCGTCTATATCCAATTGGATCTATTTAGATCCAAACGGCATCCCTGGTTGTGAGCCACCCCTAAATAATGCTGAGCGCTCTCTGAGCACTTGTGTGTTTCATATACGAAGAGCGCCAGCAGAGCAATGCCCACAGTGCCACTTATAGAATCGTTTGAATGCGCTAGTATGCCGACCATTGCATAAAAACGATTCAACGAATGAGACTGTGTGCGTGGAATATACAGGGTGTCCCAGAAGTAACGTGCCAAACTTTAGGGGAAGGTAGGTGAGGGGGTGAGCTCCCTGATAAACAAAAAATTTTCAGGTAATAGTGTCACCGTTTTAGAAATATTTACATTTTTTCGAATTTAAAAAAAATCGTGCCTTTTCATGTGTTTTCTTTAACTGCAACTACAAACCGGGCAATACTTAGTAAATTTTTTATGTAAAATACTTCCAGATAGTTGCCTCTCCATACTCAAATGCAATGTAGTTAAAATATGTACTGAGCTATAACTTTACATTACATAAAAAAATTGCTCATTTAATAAAGATTTCAGAAAGGTGCCACACTTACTGTTTTGAATAGAAAAAAAAAGTTATAGCCGCTTTTGTGGGTAAAGGACTGAGACACGCTAGAATGTATTTAATAGATTTAAATTGAATTTGCTCTTGTTACCGTCAAATGACATGCTAAATAGTACAAAGGTACATTATTACCTGCTCCTGACATTATTTTGTGTTACTTACCGGAATTCGGACTAGAGTCTATAACAAGGGCTATATCTATCAATATTTTGTGTGAAGGATGGGTTCACGTGAAATAAGATATACATGAGTTGTTTGAAGAAAAATTTATTCATTTATTGATAAAATATGCTCAAATTGGCGACCTTTTACTCTAATACAAGCTCGGCACCTTTTAAGAAAAGACGCTTTTAGAGATCTTAAACTCAATTGGGCTATCTCAGCAGCAGCTCCATTTATTTGTTCCCGCAAATGCTCTTCGTTTTGAATTGTTTTTGAACAAATTTTGTCCTTAAGACAGCCCCAGTAGAAAAAATCTAATGGATTCAGGTCTGGCGATCGAGCGGGCCACGTGATTGGCCCGTATCGTCCAATCCATTGGCAAGGATAAGTTTCGTCTAAATGAGCTCTTACTTCACGCCTGTTGTGAGCAGGGCACCCGTCATTTTGCAGCAATAGTCTTCGCCGCAAGTTTAAGGGTACATCTTCCAAAAGAGTTCGAAGCCGTTCCTGAAGGAACTCTAAATAACTGTGAGAGTTGAGCGTTGGCGGCAGTTCCACAGGTCCCAATATCTGACAATTAAAACTACCGCACTATAAATTTATTTTGTACCGGTACTGC
>NW_016159192.1:78973-93778 GCF_001687245.7 Rhagoletis zephyria
AGTTATAGCTCAGTACATTTTTTTTCACCCGAGATAGTCAAAGTTGGGGAAGAAAATATCAAAAACTTAAAAATCGCAATATAGTCCTAATTTTTTTTTTTCACCCGAGATAGTCAAAGTTGGGGAAGAAAATATCAAAAACTTAAAAATCGCAATATAGTCCTAATTTGATAATGGCTCCTTAATATATTTTAACTACATTGCATTTGAGTATGGAGAAGCAACTATCTGAAAGTATGTTACATGAAAAATTTACTAAGTATAGCCTTTTTTGTAGATGCAGTTAAAGAAAATACATGAAAAGGAACGATTTTTCTTTAATTCAAAAAAATTTAAATATTTCAAAAACGGTGACACTTTTACCTGAAAATTTTTTGTTTATCAGAGAGCTCACCACCCCACCTGCCTTCTCCTCAAGTTTGGCACGTTACTTCTGGGACACCCTGTATATGGGTGAAACACGCGTGTAGTCACAGAGCGCTCAGTAAAGGTACTGGCCCAATGCAAGCTGGCTTTGCTTGCTTTGCTTGCTTTGCTAACTTTAGTTTGCTGTGCTTTACTTTGAAAGCTTCTATAGCTTTGAACGCTGTCATAGTAATCAGCTGATTTGTGGATGCAAACAAATATATGCAATTCGTTAAAAATTCAGAAATACATTCTTTGGCGAAAGAAATTATTTCAAGTAATTTAACTAATATTAAAAAATTACTTGTAAATAATAGCATTAATATTTACAGATTCTGTGCTTTTTGTTTGCTCCGGCAGTTTCCCATTTCATTTTAAAGATTTTGCAGTGCCACCTTCATAGTTGTTTTGTGCCAGCTGGATTATTTGGTAATTTCAAGTAATTTAATACATTTTGAACAAATTCTTGTGAATAATAACATTAATATTTGCAGATTCTGTGCTTTTTGTGTGCTCCGGAAGTTTCCCATTTCATTTTAAAGATTTTGCAGTGCCACCTTCATAGTTGTTTTGTGCCAGCTGGATTATTTGGTAATTTCAAGTAATTCAATACATTTTGAACAAATTCTAGTAAATAATAACATTAATATTTACAGATTCTGTGCTTTTTGTTTGTTCCGGCAGTTTTGCGTTCCGTTTTAAATAAAAATGTTATCGAGAAGAGCTGAGCAAGTTTTGAGAATTATTTTAATTTTGATTAAAATGCGTAAACGTAAGAATCAATTACACAAAAAGCGTCGTTTTTGGGTGCGTGAATTGTACTTGGAACGCGAAAAACATGGGTTATTTGAAAGCGCATTGTAAAAGCTAGCGGTGGACGAGGACCAATTCCACAAGACGTTGAGAATGCCTCTTTCTCTGCTTACTGTACTAAGCGAGTTGCTGGAGCCGTCCTTAAAGAAATATTCAATAAGGACTCCAATATCACCCCGATGCAGATTGTTTGTGACACTTTTGTAAGTAAAATTTGTATGTACATGTAGACAATTTTATTAATTTCCTGTTTCTGCCTTGCAGATACTTAGCTCACGGTGGCACCCGGCAATTCCATATGCTTGTTCATCGCATGGGCCTAACAACCTTTAGAAGAATAACGTTGGAGACATGTGAAGTCATATGGAATTACTTATCAGAATTATATGTGGCGACACCGTCTACAACGGAATGGAAACGTATTTCCGATGAATTTTTGTTGATGTGGAATATGCCTAATTACATTGGTGCCATCGATGGTAAGCACATTAATGTAACCTGCCCTTAAAATTCAGGTCCCATGTATTATAATTACAAGGGTAATTACAGAATTGTGCTTATGGCAATATGTGATGCAAACTACACATTTACATGTGTTGATATTGGTGCGTATGGCAGTCAAAGCGACGGCGGTGGTTTGCATTTTTCAAAACTGTCAGATGCTATTCAAAATAATATACTTGGTATACCAGCAGATCAACCTTTGCCAGGCGAAGTAGAATCGTTCCCTCACTACTTGGTTGGAGACGCAGCTTTTCCACTTAGAAGCTATTTAATGAGACCTTATTCTGGTAGAGGTATACCCGAAGAAGAGGAATATTTTAATAAAAGACTCTCTCGTGCAAGGAGAATAATAGAAAATGCATTTGGCATCCTCACTGCTAAATGGAGAATTCTCCGTACCATATTGTCTATGGCTCCGGGAAATGCGGAAAGCATTGTGAAAGCGTGCATTGTGTTACACAATTTTGTGAAGTTGTCAACGCAAAATTATATACAAAGCGATTTTGTTGATAGATATTGTGGGGATGACCCCATTGAGGGCGCATGGCGTAGGGAAGTGAGTCCATTACCCTCGGTAAGCCGGGTATCATCCAACAGATCAAGTTCTAACAACTTAGATTTAAGAGACAAACTAAAAACCCATATTTTCAATAATACAATTTAACTATTGTAAAATTGCAGATCACTAAAATTGTTTTTTTATTTTTCACCTTGTATTACTTTTGAAGGTAATTAACTTAATTTTTCTAAGGGAGCTTAAGATAGCGATTGGAGCGGGACGAAGGCGAACGTATAACACCTTTCTTTATTTTTTCATAGATAATACTGCGTGGAAATTGCATTGGATTCTGTTCATTGGCTTGGGCCGCAAATTCAGATAAACATGTTTTAGGAGAACATGAAAGACAAACATACTTAATTTTATTTTATTTTTCTTAATTTGGTTTAAAAATATTTATTATGATCTAATTAAAACAGTGTATATCAAAGCTCCACACTTTTTAGAAAATTCACAAAAGTTTGACATAAATCAAATTAAGAAATATAAAATTAATAATCAACGAATATTTCGAACATATTTCAATCGTGCTATTTCTCTGACCATCGGTGTATGTACACATTTCATAATTCGGGTTAACATTCTAATAACAATGATCGCCATATTTTCAGATTAGAATGTGAAAAGTAAAACATCAAATTTATGTAGCACTACATATTTTATTCAAAAAGTGTTTACAATTACAATATTTTATTATTTTAAATTGTTTAAAGTATTTTTTAATTCATTTTTCTGAACAGGATGATTATCACATATTTCTTTATATTAAGTCTTTAAGTTATAGGTGTTATATATTTCACAGGTACTTCTTTGTAAGTTTCAGGTATTACAAATTCAGGTAAGTATTGAATGTAGGTTATGTTATTTAATACATACTTATTTTAAATAAATTTTTCTGTTTAAGTAAATATAACAAACTAAATAAGTCTTTCTGGTAGATATTTAAATATTATATACCCTTGTGGTCAGCTGATTAAGTCTAGTGACATTTTGACTAGTTTTGGCTATTTTTCTTTTGTTTATTTAATGTTTATATTTTTTTATAAAAGTTTAGCACTTAACGTAACCAGCGCCATGTAAATCCATATTTTAAGTTTCGTACAAAGATTATGAAAATTCAACAAACTTTAACATTTGCACCCAAAAATTTTAAACTTTTTATTTATTAACAAAAAAATATATCACGAAAAACTTTTGGAATATCATAAAAAAAGCAATGCAAAATACTTCTGTGAATAACTGTATATATATATGTGTATATATGTAAATATATATATATATATAAATTATATGTTATATGTATATATATATACAAATTTACTAAGTTATGTATAGTTATTTAGTCCACTGCTGAATTTTAAATTTAGAATGGGCGTACTGGAGAAGGTCCATTTTGAAATCCAGCCGCTGATCTTCAGGCAACTTTTCAACTAAGTCTCCGATAGCTCCCAAGTAATTGTCGTGGGTGTAATTTGTTTGCTTTTTTATAAAGCTGCTTACATCCTCAACAAGCTCGTTTAAGCAGTCTTCTTGCTGCTTCTTATGTCGTTTAGGAGGAGGTGGTGCAGGTTTCTCAGTTTGGTTTATGACGATATCGCCACTATCGTTAATCTCAAAACCAAACGAGGACTCCATCACTTCCCCGATTTCAGCTAGCACGTTTGTTGTTGTTCTGAAAATACATATGTGTAAGTTTTAATTTAGTAAATAAAATACGAAATTTGTTTATAAGCATATGTGAAATCATACCTACTGCCTGGGTGCCACCGTTTCTTTTAAAAAAGACATGGCTTCTAAATAAGCCCAACTACGCCTGAACGAAGCAGCACTTCCACTCGGCTGCTGCTGGACCTTTAGCTCGACTCCAAAGCGATTCCTCAAGGACTTCCCCGCTTTCGACAGTTTTCCTCTACGAAGTAAAGTCATATAGGTTCAATTTACAGCTTGTTGAAATGAGATCATGCTTTTAATAAATCTTACCTGCCCCCCCAAGGCTGCAGCAATATTCCGCCAGGCTGCTTCCTTCACCTGGTCGCGGTAGCACAACTGTCTCTTGTCCCAAATGCAATTGTGCTTTTCGACTTCGGAGATGAGACTCTCCTCAAACATTATGCTACTGTCTCACTGGGAACAGTGGAATACACTTGAATGTAAAAAACCTATTAAGAATTGTAATATTAATAACAAACAATTGTTGAAATACAAATATATTACCACAAATCAGCAATTACAGCTTTCGTTAACACTCAAACACGGTCGATGGTTCAAAAGACGCGGAAAAAAAAACATTAGCGGCGGGAGAAATTGAAATGTCAAAAGCCAAGAAAGCGCTGTCAAATAGAGTTTTGGGTTATTCACAACTTCGAAGTACTTGAAGCGCTTGAAGCAAAGTTGCCATTTGGCTAATTTTCATACGTTATAGTATTGTTCTATTAATTTTTGACAGTTGTCAAGGCAAAGCAAGCAAAGCCAGCTTGCATTGGGCCAGTACCTTAAGCTATGGCATTTCGATCACTGCGGTAGGTAGAGAAAGAAAAGTATGTGCTATGACATGCCCAGACTTGTTCGTCGCAGTTTCAGTGTTGCCATCACCGCGAGTTGTGTCGGTGTGCGCATAGTTATTTAAAAATATAAAGTTCTATGCCAACCGGGATATATAACATATATATATTATAATATATATAATTCAGTAGATATATAATTTATGTGAATTATAATTTGAAAGTATCTATTTAGCAAAGGAAAAAGCAAAGCAGTATACTTAAACCAGCACTTCCAGCAGATATTGACCTGGGTTTTCGCACGACAGTTCCTGTTTCATCGTTTCTTTTTAGGAAGTTCTTACCACCATATACATATGTATTATTTACACTAGTAACTATTTATGTAAATATGTATGTATTTTTTATGCTTAATATATGCAAATAAAAGAAGAAAGTAAACACAACAACCATCGAGTAAATTTTTATTTGTGTAAAACTGAAACTTTTTTTCCAATAATAAACGGTTAGCTGATTCAAGTCTACAGCAAGCTCAAAAAATTTATTGTAAATTTGTATCAACCAAAGCATTGTTTATATTTGCTCAACAATGATTTTATTCAACTAACAATATTGTCCACTCAAGGTAGTTGTTTTGTAATTATTAACAAATATACATTTGTCCCAACTAGAAGTCTCAAGTAAATTGCAGAATTTCGTGAACTAGATATTTATTTCGCCATATCCAACTATGCCACTTGGTCACTATAACCAAATCTTGGTAATTATAACTAAACCTTTTTCTGAGTGTAGGTACCTCTAGAAAGTACATACCAAGTCTGAGCTCTTAATATTAACGGGGAGATTATGCTCATCATAGCTTTCCATTTTCAATTTAGTCTCATATAAAAATGGTCATATCTTATCACCAATAAATCGTTAAACCAGTTGCATCGTCAATATTTATAGGAAACTAACCATTTAAACGATATTCAAGATCAAAGATTGAAGTATTTTAAGGAATATAACTTTTTGTTTTGAATTTTGTAACTTACTAAAAATTAACTATTTTCAAATGAGTTTCAATTATTTCTATAGGAAATTAAACGCTCTACAAAAAAGGTCTCATGTAGTTAATCGATTACTCTAACCATTTATAAGATATTTGGAGTGGAATCCCAATGCCTGATTTTAATAGTTTTTCAATAAATATTTTCAATTTATCCATTCAATTTATGAATTTTGAAAATATTCATGAGAATTTGAGTTTACCAATTTTTATCAATTCAATTTTCAATCAAGTCAATTTTTATAACTTAAACTAAAAGAAAAAATATATATTTGTATCAATACTGTATTGAATTATAAAATTTCATATGGCGAAATAGAATTTTTTTCTGCTGATATGTTTGATGATATTCCTTAAATAAAAACCTTCTTTTTCTGAAATAGATCATAAATTATCTCAAAATTCATTAATTAAATGGATAAATATCTTCTAAATGGTTTGAGTAATCGGTTAACTACATGAGACCGTTTTTGTAGAGCATTTAATTCCCTATAGAAATAATTGAAACTCACTTGACAATAATTATTTTTTAGTAAGTTACAAAATTCAAAACAAAAAAAGTTATTTTCCTTAAAATACTTCAATCTTTGACCTTGAATATCTTTTAAATGGTTAGATTAATGAAAACAGTATATGAGACCATTTTGTAGGGCATTCAGTTTCCTATAAATATTGACGATGCAACTGGTTTAACGATCTATTGGTGATAAGATATGACCATTTTTATATGAGACTAAATTGAAAATGGAAAACTATGATGAGCATAATTTTCCCGTTAATATTAAGAGCTCCGATTTGGTAAGTACTTTCTAGAGGTACCTAGGAACTAGTTTTCGTGTGTCGGATCCAATAAAAAAAATACTTGATTTTTTTGACCCACCCTACTATGTATGTAGGTTTACATATAAGTAGATTATCCTCATTTTCGAGCTTAATGCCCTAATCTGTAATTAGAAAAAGAGATTAGTCATACAAAATTCGTCCTTCGTTAATCTATAATTATAAAATAATCTCAGAATAAACCGATAACTTTTCGGTATCCAACCAAGATATATCGATTATTTTTGCGAATAAGACAAATGCCAAATGAAAAAGTAAACATAAATGGACGCTAGCAAGGTAAAGGGGTTTATAAAGTTAATTTTAAGCAAATATTAAGTTAAAATATATTTAAATTTTATAATATAGCAAAAAACATGATCACTGTGGCACATAGAAGGAACTTAACATTTCATTGAGATGTGAGAATAACAAGGCACAACAAATTTGACAGCTAATAATCTGAGATTTGCCTGTGTAAACGGGCTTATATGTAAACATACTTTTAGGAACATAAATCACATACAAATTATGCAGTCTTTTTCAATCGTCTTAGCATTAAGGTAAGACCGCACTAAGCGACGCGACACTGCAGCGGCACTACGCGACACGGCGCGACACATTTTGGTATATCGCACTGAAACTGCAGCGGCGCGACACTTCGCTGCAAATTTTTTAATTTATTTGTGTCAAAACCTTCAAACAAGATGGATGCCAGTGACGCTGATGTAATGTTAATGCCTTTTATTTTTATTTTCCTTGGCGAATTCTTCTCAAATATTATGCAAACGTCAAGCTGCGAGGTTGTACTTTATTGTGCTCTGATTTTGGCTTTCTACTTACTAAGTTCATTGTGCTAATTTGTGTTAAAGTAGTAATAAAAAGTGCTTATGAGCATCAGAGTATGAAATAATTGAAGCTAAGTGAAAGTTATTGGTTTTATATTAAAGTAAATTTAATTAAATTTCACTAGCATACATTCTAATTTTGCCGAGTCATTTGTTGCTATCATTGTTGTTGTATCCTTCGTAGTTAACTGAATTCATTTTGTTTTTGCACATTTGTTTACTTCTTCTAGTAATTCTTGTCACAGCTGTTTGCGTTTTTTAAGTGTCATAATTACAGTGATACTCAAACTGTTCGCTACATTATTTAAAGCTATTTACATCAGCTCCTTAATTGTTATAATTTATTTTGTTTGTCTTTTATTAACGAGTGTATTACATATTTAAATCTTTCAATATGAAGTGCGATCTTGATACTTGCCAAATTAAAAGCGATTCTGAACGCTACTTATCGTGTGATGGTATTTACCATCTGAAATGTGCTGGTTTGACGGGAAGAATTCCGGACGCTATTAATGATGTCAAGGGCCTTCGCTGGTCTTGCGTAAAGTGCAAGTCAACCGAAGTTGATCTTTTCAAGCTATTTAGGCAAACCAGAAATGGTTTTACAGAAATAGGAAGAGATTTGTCGGTACTGACAGAAAAATTTAAGCATCATGAAAATATTTTTAAATCATTCAAATGCTTAGATACCTTGCAATCTGTTAAGGATATCCGTGTGTCTAAACGTAAGCGTCTTCATAATCCATCTAAGGAAATTGCTGCCGTTGCACGTCAGAATAATCTTCCGGCGGACTTAATTAATTTATCTTCTCCGTGTCCTCCAGCATCAGAATCCTCAGCCTCAAAAGGCCGTGTAACGAAATCTGCTTCGGATAATAAGGAGCCTGACGTATCTTCCCCTTCCCCCATTGAAGTGGTGGCTTCATCTTCAAAGCCTCCACCGCCTTCCCTATCCTCAACTACTAACGCAGTAACTCAACCCCCTCCGCCGGTAGTCCAGTCTGATATGAGGAAACTAGTTGTGGTTCCGCCAAAGAAGTCAATCTTTGTTTCTAGATTTTCGAGAGACACTACTACGCTTTTTAATTAAACAAAAAGTGTTATAAAGCTTACTTGTGTAAGATCAAACGGCGTATAATATACAACCCCAAATCATTTTATAACATCGTAAACTCCAAGCGAAATGTACGTGGGTTTTCTTCCGCCAAGAAGTATCAAACTACCGTCTCTAGTGATAATCAAGCAATTTCTAACATGTTCGCTCAGTTTTTTAAATCCAATTATTCCATTAACTCACATGCTAACATTGACTATCCTTTTAAACTATAACCAATGAACTCAATAAATACCCCAGTAATATCTCCCGATGTTGTAGTAGTTTATCTGAAATCCTTAAAGCAGTCATTCAGTTATGGTCCTGACCAGATCCCTACTTGTATTCTTATAAATTGTTCTGATTTTCTCTATGAGCCGTTAACAGCGTTATTTAATTTATCTCTTAAAGAGGGCGTTTTCCAACTATATGGAAGGAATCGTTCATAACCCCGTTACATAAAAGCGGTAGCAGATCTTCTTCTACAAACTTGATCTTCTTGGTCTTCCACCTAATTTTCTACGTTGGATCTCTTCTTACCTCTATGATAGATCACAAAGGGTAATGTTTAAAAATACTATCTCTGACGTCATTGATGTTACTTCAGGAGTCAGGTAGCCACCTAGGCCCGGTTCTGTTCTTGCTTTTTATAAATGGTATTTCTACAGATATACAATTTTCCAAAATTTTAAATTTTTATAAATCGTACGTTTCACTTAAAGAAAGGTCTTTGCTACAATCAGACTTAGACAGCATGACTTACTGGTGTCAAGTGAATCTTATGCCTCTAAATCTTAAGAAATGTAAAGTAATGAGCTTCTCGCGAAGAGCTGTTCATCCCGCTTCTTATACAGTAGGTAACCATAACCTGGAACTGGTATACAATTTTCTGGACCTTGGTATCACAATGGATCCTAAGCTTAATTTTAATCTTCATATTAATGTGACAGTCAACAAGGCTAAAGGTGTACTTGCATTTGTGAAACGATGGTCAAAAGAATTTTGTGACCCTTATATCACTAAAACCCTGTTAACAACATTAGTTAGACCAATTCTGAAATACGGTTCGGTGGTTTGGAATCCAAGGTATCAAATTTACTCAGACAAGATAGAATCAATTCAAAAACAATTCCTACTTTTTGCTTTAAGAAATTTCCGTTGGGATTCTCAATATAACCTTCCACCTTATACGAGCCGATTAAAACTTATTAATCTTCCTACACTTTCCAGCCGCAGGCAGATGCTTGGTACAATTTTTATAGTTAAATTACTAACAGGCTCAATTTCAAGTCCGCTTCTTCTTGGCGAAGTTAGCCTTCATGTTCCCTCCCGGGTATCGAGACACTTTGGCCCTATTTCTGAAAGCTTGTACAACTAATTTTGAATTGCCCGACCCACTCCGTTGCTTATGCCAGGATTTTAACTCTCATTCCAGCACGTTTGATATATCAGATCCGCTTTTCAGCATTAAGAAATCGATACTGACCTCTCTCAATAAATTAATCATTAAAATTAAGAAAAATCGGCTGATGAATTTAGTTCTGTAGCTGAACAGTTTTAGATCTCGACACTTAACAAACTCCTGCCTATCGTGACTCGGCNGCGGGAATGGAGGGTAAAAACCGTTGGGATATTATTATTATTATTTACATACAATTTTCTTCTTGAATGAAATGCATTTGAATATTCACTCACAATTGGAAATCCAATTACTTCAAGTTAAAAATATAGTACGAAATGTTATGTCGTTCCGCTAGGTATACCGCACTATGCGGCACCGGAACTGCGCGACACCACGCGGCGCGACATTTTTGCTTAGTTGATCAACTTTGTCGCGCAGCGACGCGTCGCATAGCTCTGCTGCAGCGTAGTGCGGTATGCTCCATAAGAATACATGCAAAGAATATTTTGCCGCGCTGTGTAGTGTCGTGTCGCGTCGCCTAATGCGGTCGTACCTTTGTTGTTATTACACAAAAATATGTATGTAGATACATACGTGGCATATTTAATTTTAACATCGTTTCAATCATTTACAGAGTTTTCGTATAAATAAAATAAAAATATATAAAACAAAAACTTTAACAAATTCACTTATTACAAATTACTGTGCAAAAAATTAAAAATTGAAATCTGGTTTGATTTAAAAAGCGTTCAACCGTAGTTTACGTAGAACTTAGAGAATCAAGATGAAACAGACTTCGACGTGGCATAAAGTTACGTTAAGTTTCGGCTGTTCAATTATAAGCAACATCCATTTAACAGAATTTTTAAGTAAGAGCCGTAATTTACGTTAAGTTACCATAATCAGACCATCTGCCCCGAAAAAACTCGTTTGCAAGGAACTGAAGTAGCAACAATGCGAAAGCTTTTTAAAACGTATGTACACATCTGTAAAAATGGGGGTACACGCAGTGTTCGGGCTTTAAAAATTCTGTGTGGTAGAATCTGGAAAAAAATGTAGTAGATTTCAAAAAAACGTGGTAGATCTCTGGGTTTGGATCAAACTTTGTACACAAATTAAAAACATTCGGCAAGGCTTCACCTAAATGGCAAAATTGGAGTTGCTAAAAATTACGTTGGGTTTTGGCAACCCTTGACAGTGTAAAGCAGTTCCTTCCATATTAAGATATTTTAGACATATTTTAAGAGATTTCTGCAACTTTGTGGAGTGCTGCCAACTTTTCTTTTTATCACATCACGAAGTAGCGAACAAATGTGACAAGTTCCAGAGGCAGCTAATTGGGATTTACCGATTTTGATAATTCTCAAGGAAAAGTAAACAATGCCCAGCGTTCGGACTACTGAAACTCGATTCAGGAGTAAATGATTAGAAAAATCTGAGCAAAAACGAAATTTTCGGAGCGGATTAGCATTTTTTATTAAATAGTATAGTATTGAAACGGAGTGCCTATAAATCAGCTTGATCCCTAAGTAGTACTCAAACCAAACTTTCCATGAATAAATTTAGAGTTTTTTTTAAAATAAGTAAATAATCAGACGGCGCATAAATTTCTGGCCTTTGGTTTAACTTTCAACTGTTTCGTCATTAAGCCTGTTCCTGTATTTATTTTTAATTATATTCATCTCTGAAAATTTTCTTTCGGCAGCAGCACTACTGTGCAGTAAAACAGCTAACGTCAACATATTCTCTGCCAAGTTGTTAAACATACACCTTTCCAAAACATTTTTGTGGTCCTTAATAGAGATGGGCACGGGCCTAAATTTTCAGGCCCGGCCCGGCACGAGTGCAAAATCAACTTTCAAAAACACGCACAAGCCCGTGCGTTAAGAATTTTAGTGGGGCCCGGCCCGGCACGACGGGACACGCCCCAGCCCGGAAATGAAGAGCCAAATTTTATTGTATGTATACATATCGAGCCCTAACCGCCAAAATAACGTGAGCGAAATTTTTTTTCAAAATTTTCTTACTGATGCAGAAATATTCTTCGATTATCTAGATACATTTCTGCATCAAAACGAAAATTTTGAAATAAATGCTGCTTACGTTATTTTGGCAGTTAGGGCTCGATATGTACATATTTTTAATTTTGTGTTTATGTCCATATGTATATTTTCTTCAGCGAATCAATATTTTACATCAAAGATTTTTATAATATATTTTCTGGGAAGTAGAAAAAGTGGAAGGTATTTTATCTACAGAGATGTATGTAAACAAAATTATTAAGTAGCATATATTTTCTATCGGTTTCCAAATATTTATTTTTTTGCTTTTCTCTTGTCAAATGAGTTTTAAATATGTACTATTTTTTTTGTATAAAAACAAAAGCTCATCTAAATTTTTAGTATTAGCAACGGGCTTTTTCGTGCTTTTTCGTGCTTTTATGAAATCAATCGTCGGGCCCCTGCCAAAAGCCCGGCCCGTGCCCATCTCTAGTCCTTAATCAATCCCTTGATTTGGGAAACAAAAAATGATTCCGCAAGGAATGTTAAGGAGTAAAAGAGACAACTTCTGTTACACCTTGATATACAAAACCTTGGTGGTTGCCATAGAAATTATTGAGCAAGAATTTAAAATGGTACCATTTTATTTTTAATAAATTCTTAATGTGAATGGAAAAAAGTGAAAAAATCGGAGCATATTTAAGTCAAGCGGAGTAGGGAGTAGATTTTAAATTTAAAAAAGAAATCGGAGTAAATCTACTCAGATCGGAGCATAGTCCGGACGTGGCCAACGACTCAGAAACCTTAGATGCCCTTAATATTTTCACAAAAATCGCATTTTTTTTAATTTTCGCTATTAATTCTTTTTATAAATCAAATATTTTGCAATTTCGGAATCTTGTTTTATATCATTCTTTGTTACCATATAAGTGCTTAGTGTTGGAAAATTTTTGCTCTTACAATTAAGACAATTATGTCAAGCAAAAATAAAACTACTCAAAAACGCGAATATTTTAGACCTTGAGTGGTAGATGCTCAAAAAAGTGGCAGATCTAGCACAATGTGGTAGAAGTCCAACCAGTGGATACACGTCATACGTTCGTGCCAAGAATATTTGGATCGTGATCCGAAATGATAAATTATAGCACTGATAAATTAAGTTCAATGAGAAAACCGAACTAGTGAACTAGCTCATTGAGATGCCAACGTAGCACTTATTACAGCTTTCGTCTCCTTTGCTTTTGCACTTTATTTGATACACTACATTGCTTTGTTGTTCGCTAGTCCAAAGCCAGGCACGCTGACCACAGTATTTTTACGGAAATGTGTTCGTTGCAAAACTATTGTGGTCGGTTTCGCTGGTTGGACTGACAAAGGCTACTTTTTTACGAAAAAATTACATCGACGTCGACGTCGACAATTTAATAAGGCCGATTATATCAATTATGCTACGTATTTTCTGTATGAGGCAGTGTTAATTTTTTGTCTCCAGGGGTGATTAGAGTGAAATTTTATTATTATGCTCTATACAATTGGTTTCGCATACTAATTAAAACCTAAGTTTTTCTGTTTGCGATGTATTTCTATATCTAGGAAGGCTATTTTGTTGTTGTTTTCGTTCTCAGTTGTGAAATGTATCTTAGTATGCTGTGTATTTAATGTCGTCATCATCATCATCTACATACAGTGACGAGCAAAACTGTAACATGGTGTAACGCTTTTTATATCAGCCGCCGCTATCTTTTCAAGTTCTAAAGACATTCATACTTTTGTTGTATATTCTTATTGGTACACCTGTACTTCTCTCTCATAATGATTTGAAGTCACTCCAACAACAATAATAAAACCAGCAGACAAAAATGTAAATTAAGGCATATGTTACAGTTTTGCACTTATATATTTGTAATAACTTTTTCACAATTTTCACGAAAAAAAATTGTTAGCACAATGTTCAGTATACTTTTACTTTTTTTAGTTCCTGGATGCAATTTGGCATACCTTATTTGTATCTCTGTAAAAATTCTGGAGGTATAACCCCCCATATATCTCTGGTTTGCTTTCATAGCTCATGTACTTCATTGGACAGACTTGGATACTTATTAAGCTGCGCTTTTAGTTGATTTCGCAAATTTTCGACGAGATTAATATCCGCAGATTGTGGAGGTCATTTCAAATTAGCAAATTTTGGCTTTTGCATCCAGTCTTTGCGAACATATGCATTATGTTTTGGGTGATTTTTCTACAGAAACTCTAATTTTTCGACTACATCTTGAAAATTTGGTTAAAATATGAACAGTTACTGTTCCTTACGCATAATGCGTACTGACGGACCAAGAATATTTTTGAAATACAACCCAAAGCTATTATTGAACGACAACTGTGATTCACAGTTTGCCTTACATGATGCGCTTAGGCTTAATTTGGGTCTTTGATCCAATACCATGCCAGGCCATCTGATTAATTTAGTCTTGTTAGACCAACTAACCTTCAATTAAATCTTAAAAATGTGTTTTTTTATTGCATTCTGTAAGGCCTAACATATCCCAATAGGCAACGGTCCGTTTTTCGTGCGATCCGGCAAAACGCTACCACTCTCGCACATGTATTTTGCTCAAAATGGTTTTTTATACCCGAGCGCACTTGTGCTCAAGGGTATATTAATTTTGTTCACATAACGGTTGTTTGTAACAGCCAAAACGAATCGNTTTTTCGTGCGATCCGGCAAAACGCTACCACTCTCGCACATGTATTTTGCTCAAAATGGTTTTTTATACCCGAGCGCACTTGTGCTCAAGGGTATATTAATTTTGTTC
>NW_016159193.1:0-569 GCF_001687245.7 Rhagoletis zephyria
AATAGCTGATATGTTCATTCCGGCTATGAAATGTGTTGTGTTTTTTGGGCTCCTCACGCTCTGAGCACTTTTGGCACGTTTTGATACACATTTTTTAACACTTGTGAGAGAGTAACTTACTTTTACTGTCTAATTACCGAAACAGCCCGGAAAGCGTGTGGAACATACCTGATATGATATATGTAGTAAGTTAGCGTATTTGAATTTTCTAAAAAAATTACTGAAGATGTTTTACTCTTGATATGTCAGTTATCGTTTAGTTCTTTATTTGCTTTTAAACCGTAATTATATTCATTTAAAATAACCTGATTTAATGTTACAAAAGAATTGTGACCGAGCATACACATACTTAGGTTGATTCTTTTAAACTAACTTCAAATAACAAAGATACAAGTGCGTATGTATGAATATGTATACATAAATAAATTCAGAGATATTCTACAAGGTAAGCTACATGCAAAATGTCAGTTATTCCTTCGTGTATGCATTTCATTTTACAATCCACTAAATTTCTTGTTCTAACAGGATGCTATTTTCCTAACTTCATAACTTTTTCGAACATTCACGTT
>NW_016159193.1:4231-13105 GCF_001687245.7 Rhagoletis zephyria
AATGCATTAGACAACCGAAGTAAAAGGTCTTAAGAAAAAGCCACTATTGATATTAGATTACAACCAAAGCAAATGTGGCGTTGATAACATAGATAAATGCCTTGCAGAATATTCAACCATGCGGCCTTTGGCATTTTCTTATAATATTCTGGATGTATATGTCCTTACTCCGTACATAATTTACGTCGAGACCAGACCTGAAGACCTCTGAAATCCCATTAGGATGCTCCTTCATCAACTTTGTGAGCAACTGGCGAAACCTGAAATAGAAGTGAGAGCTAGTAGTAGTCGAATAACCAGAATATTCTCTACACACAACGTCATTGAAGCAAAAAACGGCGGTCCTTTGATGATAATGGCTGTTGGTATTTAGGAGGCAAGGAAGAACGTGACAGTGCAGGCAGAATAAAAACAAATGGTAATTGTTCTATATCCGCCCAACAAGGCAAACCTGCATATTGTGCAAATACCCGTCTGTGCAGAACATTCTACTAATATGCCGCACTGCAATATCTAGATGTAGTTAAAAAGTTAGTAGTTTCCAATTTATTCATATTTTTTCTGTTTTACAAGTATTGTCTTACTACAATATCATTATATTCTTGTATTATTTTAAGAATTTGATTCGGAATTATATTCTTGCACTATTTTAAGACTTTTATAAATAAATTTTACTTTTCAAATGTATCAATATACATATTTGCATGCGATTTCATATACATACCCGGGCTTGCAGCAGTTAACGTAATGGTTTAAAATCGAAAAATGGCCAATTCTCTAGTCCAGGTGGTCCAATCCCACCCAGACTTTGGAATATGACGTAAAACACTTTTGCTGAGGATATCATGAAATTTAAAGTTAATCGGATATATAGCTCTCAAGATATAGCAATTTGAAAACGCAAAACATACCCGGGTATGCTGCTGTTGACATAAAGGTTAAGAGCGAAAACTTTTTACCTATCTTAATATGCGCAAATTTCAACAAAACTTTATAGTGTTGTTTTCAAAGGTTTCACTTAAAATTACACATCTGGAGTGACTGATATAAACTCCTGGGCAAATGCCTGAGTTAATTTATTTCAACTTTATTCTAAAGTATTGGATGCGAATAATTGGCACGGGTAAGCTAGTATTTTGAAAAACTAATACAATAGCGCAAATACTCTCTCAGGCCGTAAATACGTCGGTTCTGTTTCAAGCTTACCTCGTGCTGCTAATAAAAATCGTTGACACCAGGCCAAGCAGCAAGAAGTTTGTCCCACGATAAGTAATATTCTAAGATAAACCAGTCAATAACATTGAGTAAAATATACGTATTATATATTTTAAATTACATTTTATTTATAATTCTGAAAGANTTTACCTATCTTAATATGCGCAAATTCCAACAAAACTTTGTAGTGTTGTTTTCAAAGGTTTCACTTAAAATTACACATCTGGAGTGACTGATATAAACTCCTGGGCAAATGCCTGAGTTAATTTATTTCAACTTTATTCTAAAGTATTGGATGCGAATAATTGGCACGGGTAAGCTAGTATTTTGAAAAACTAATACATTAGCGCAAATACTCTCTCAGGCCGTAAATACGTCGGTTCTGTTTCAAGCTTACCTCGCGCTGCTAATAAAAATCGTTGACACCAGGCCAAGCAGCAAGAAGTTTGTCCCACGATGAGTAATATTCTAAGATAAACCAGTCAATAACATTGAGTAAAATATACGTATTATATATTTTAAATTACATTTTATTTATAATTCTGAAAGACATTTAAATGCTCTATCGTTTCATATATTAACTAGTGCGAGAAGTGAATATATTAGTCATAATAAAAAGTTCACGTTCATGCTCGCATTGAACTGCATAGCTTAAGCTAAATTGTAATATTGTCAAAAAAAAACAAGTGAAATAGCTGATTTGTTCTTTCCGGGTATGAAATTTGTTGTTTTATTGGGTTCCTCACGCTCTGAGCACTTTTTGCACATTTTGATACACATTTTTTAACACTTGTGAGAGAGTAACTTACATTTACTGTCTAATTACCAAAACAGCCCGGAAAGCGTGTGGAACAAACCTGATATGATATATGTAGTAAGTTCGCGTATTTGAATTTTCTAAAAAAAATTACTGAAGATGTTTTACTCTTGATATGTCAGTTATCGTTTAGTTCTTTATTTGCTTTTAAACCGTAATTATATTCATTTAAAATAACCTGATTTAATGTTACAAAAGAATTGTGACCGAGCATACACANCACAAAAGAATTGTGACCGAACATACACATACTTAGGTTGATTCTTTTAAACGAATTTCAAATAACAAAGACACAAGTGGGTATGTATGAATATGTATACATAAATAAATTCAGAGATATTCTACAAGGTAAGCTACATGCAAAATGTCAGTTATTCCTTCGTGTATGCATTTCATTTTACAATCCACTAAATTTCTTGTTCTAACAGGATGCTATTTTCCTAACTTCATAACTTTTTCGAACATTCACGTTCTAGCTGCTGGCCATTATTTGATAAAATTGCGTTATTTCGTTCAGCGTCCACATCATTGGCGGTAGAATTTTCTCTCAAATCTAGGTTTGAATTTTCTTTGGATAATTCCTTGACTCGTTCCTCCGTTTGGTGTAATGCGTCAGATAATATATTCTCACCGGCCGCCGGCTTAAATGGTATATATTGCTTTTCGTCTTTTTCAATTGTGGACGATGACGTAATTATTGAAGGAGACCTTAGGTCGTTTTTCCAGGTTATTTATCAAGAATTTCTCCCAATGGGGCATAAAGACAAGCGTTTGCGGACTGCTACTTCTATTACTGCAATCTATTTAATGACCTGCGTAAGGCAGATGGTGGTGACTGTGATTGTGTAGATACCGATTTTGTTGGCGGTATAATTGGTACTGCTGTTGAGCTATATAACTTCGAAGATAGGCATGGTATCTTGTCTGCTGATACTCGTGCAATCTATATGGATTAACAATTTTATTAAGAAGATAAGTACACCAGATCAATGCATGTTTGTATGCGCAAAAAAAGCAAAAAAAATTGATTTTATGCGCTTTAAAAAGCTCGATAAATGAATTCGCTAAATCAAAGAAGTATTATTTCAATTATTCAATATTTGTATTAAATGCTATAAAAGATAATGAAATAGAAATACTTGGGAACTTTCATGTAGGTTTTGTCGAGTAAAACAAGAATCGAAATGGGGAATTTGCCAAGCACCCCAAATCTTAACTTACGGCAAAAAAATTGTCTCACCTTTGCGAACTTAATAGCGCATAGTTGATTATTAATTTATGCTAAGTTTATGAACGGGTTTTCGATTTTTCAATTTCAGTTATGGTTTTGCTTCAGAATAGCACCACAAGGAGAATTAAAAAAAAAAAACGGTTAATAGCCTAGTCAAGTTAGCTCAATAAACAGCATTACGCTGAAAATTGGAAACGATCTTGCGAACGTCTTTATAAATGAAAAGTCCCCATCAATACCACATCTGAAAAAAATTTATTTAAGGTCAAAAAATACATAAATTAGTTTTTTTTTTTGCATTTTTCAGCCAAACGGTAATGTGTATCATAAAAATAGGTTTGACNCAACAGCTTTTTTCGATGTTATAAAAGTCCCGGACAAAATATTGCCGTAGAGTAAAGGTATCAATATTCCTTTGATCTCAGGACCTCCTAGACAAGAACCTTTAATTTTTAGGAAAAAGTTCAATAATAACTGAAAAATCTGGACTTTTATTTTTTTAATTCAGTAATAACTGTTAAACTTGGCCAAATATATTTTAAGTCCGAAATAAAAGTCCATTCGTAATAATAAACAAACCGATTATCCAAATTAAACAAATTTACAAACAAATATACGCATCAGATGTTCAAGACTTGATTTTGAACATGAGATGTTTAAAATATACAACTAAATATACACATGATACGTTTAAAATGCAAAAATTTTGAATGTAAAAAATACATTTACTTCTAATAATAAACACTAAGTGCTCATATTTACTTAATTTTAAACATTTTATGTGTAATTTTGCTCTACACGACAAATTTGGTATGTAACAGTAAATAGCCAGTGTTTAGTTTTATTACACGGGGGTAAATTTGGACCCATTAGGAGAGGAAACTGGTTATCTCCCTTTATATCAGAGGTGGGCACTCACACTATCACACACATGCGCTTGTGTGCGAAGCAGCGAAGTTTTGCTCAACAGCCAGTGCTCGGACTTTACCACATTTGTGGAATAGATAACACTTTTTTTTGCTATATTATATTTCTACTACTTCTACCACCGTAAGCTAAAAAACTTTCAGATCTTGAAACTTCTTTTTTTTAAATTTGTTCATTTGCGCATTAATGAATGGGCATTTTCTACAACAAAAAACAACATTGCTTGCTGCGACGTCGACGCATGTGTGATATGATCGTCTTCGTGCGTCTTACGATAATTGACGATTGACTGATGCTTTGCTAGCACTTCGGCAAAGCAAATCAAATTAGTTGCTGCTGAGACTTCACTGCGCAACTATTCGAATAATACGCACATAAAATGTTTCGAGAGGAATGGGAAATACATTTTTTTTGCATAGAAAACATGGATGGGTGTGCGCAATGCGTGATCTGCTATCGCGTTATGAGTCGCAATGTTATGTGTTGTTTAAGAAGACATTACAAACTGTATCATAGTCATTTTGAAAAGGTGAAAAGGGTGATCGAGCACTGAAGCTTTTAGAATTAAAAGCGGCGTTCTTTATTAAATTTATGGCTGGTGAAAGTAAGTAATATACATCAACACGAAAATTATCCATGTCTATCAGAAAATGAAATGAAATGATTGTCGGCCGCTGTGGAGTAGTGGTAAGCAGTGCGCGCTTTCTTTCATCAGCACCTGGGTTCAAGCCCTGGTCAAAGCAACATCGCAAAAAAAAATATAGAAAAAGTTTTTTCTTAACAGAGGTCGTCCCTGGGCAGGCAATGGCAAACCTCCGAGTGTATTTCTGCCATGAAAAACAGCTTCTCATAAAAATACAATCGCCGTTCGGAGTCGGAGCAAAACTCTGTCCCTCTGCTTTGAGTGACAACGTCAAGGCGCACGCCACAAGTCGGAGGAGAAGCTCGGCCAAACACTAACATATGTGTAAGCGCCAATCTATTATTATTATTATTATCAGAAAATTATTCTCTATCAGGAAATGATAGATCATTTCTAAAAAAATCATCTTATTCTGTCGCTTTGGCTTTTTATTTAGAATTTCTGGAAAAGTTTTAGGTATGCAGTTTTATAGTTCATTAAAATTTAGTAGCTCAAAGTGCAANTAGAAAAGTTTTAGGTATAACAGGGAGTGTAGATGTGCATTCATTAACCTTTATGTCAACAGCAGAAAAATTATACGTACGCATACTCGGGTATGCACATACATTTTGTATGGGAAACGGCATTGTGTTGTGACGAAAATGTGAATATTTAACACATTTCTTTTAAACCGGATAAGCTTTTACTGTTATGGCTCAATCCACGACAACTAAGTTTACTTGATCCTGAAGAACAACAAGGATACATTCGCCAGAGGTAAGAAAATTTAGGAGAGGAAAATAGTGACGACGAGCATTTCGTATCTCAATAGGTTGTGGACGATAACGAAAATTATGTAACTCCAGTTTACTCCGATATAGAAGAAATCGAGCTAACAAAATACGACCCGGAAGAATTGATGATATATCGGGAAAACTACACTGCCAAAAAATGAAAAGTTTGAGCTGATCCACCACCACAAACTACCAGATGCCCAATCCACAATATACTCAGGTCTGCAAATATGGATCAGTACGTGCCGAAGAATAATAAATTAGTTGTGGTCTTTTTAAGAATGCATTAGACAGCCGAAGTAAAAGGTCTTAAGAAAAAGCCACTATTGATATTAGATTATGTACAACCAAAGCAAATGTGGCGTTGATAACATAGATAAATGCCATGCAGAATATTCAACCAAGCGGCCTTTGGCATTTTCTTATACTATTCTGGATGTATCTGTCCTTACTCCGTACATAATTTAAACCTGATATGATATATGTAGTAAGTTCGCGTATTTGAATTTTCTAAAAAAAATTTCTGAAGATGTTTTACTCTTGATATGTCAGTTATCGTTTAGTTCTTTATTTGCTTTTAAACCGTAATTATATTCATTTAAAATAACCTGATTTAATGTTACAAAAGAATTGTGACCGAGCATACACATACTTAGGTTGATTCTTTTAAACTAATTTCAAATAACAAAGACACAAGTGCGTATGTATGAATATGTATAAATAAATAAATTCAGAGATATTCTACAAGGTAAGCTACATGCAAAATGTCAGTTATTCCTTCGTGTACGCATTTCATTTTACAATCCACTAAATTTCTTGTTCTAACTTCATAACTTTTTCGAACATTCACGTTCTATCTGCTGGCCATTATTTGATAAAATTGCGTTATTTCGTTCAGCGTCCACATCATTGGCGGTAGAATTTTCTCTCAAATCTAGGTTTGAATTTTCTTTGGATAATTCCTTGACTCGTTCCTCCGTTTGGTGTAATGCGTCAGATAATATATTCTCACCGGCCGCCGGCTTAAATGGTATATATTGCTTTTCGTCTTTTTCAATTGTGGACGATGACGTAATTATTGAAGGAGACCTTAGGTCGTTTTTCCAGGTTATTTATCAAGAATTTCTCCCAACGGGGCATAAAGACAGGCGTTTGCGGACTGCTACTTCTATTACTGCAATCTATTTGATGAGCTGCGTACGGCAGATGGTGGTGACTGTGATTGTGTGATACCGATTTTGTTGGCGGTATAATTGGTACTGCTGTTGAGCTATATAACTTCGAGGATAGGCATGGTATCTTGTCTGCTGATACTCGTGCAATCTATATGGATTAACAATTTTATTAAGAAGATAAGTACACCAGATCAGTGCATGTTTGTATGCGCAAAAAAAAGCATACAAAATTGATTTTATGCGCTTTAAAAAGCTCGATAAATGAATTCGCTAAATCAAAGAAGTATTATTTCAATTATTCAATATTTGTATTAAATTATATTCTTTTTTAAACTACTCAATGCTATAAAAGATAATGAAATAGAAATACTTGGGAACTTTCATGTAGGTTTTGTCGAGTAAAACAAGAATCGAAATGGGGAATTTGCCAAGCACCCCAAATCTTAACTTACGGCAAAAAAATTGTCTCACCTTTGCGAACTTAATAGCGCATAGTTGATTATTAATTTATGCAAAGTTTATGAACGGGTTTTCGATTTTTCAATTTCAGTTATGGTTTTTCTTCAGAATAGCACCACAAGGAGAATTAAAAAAAAAACGGTTAATAGCCTAGTCAAGTTAGCTCAATAAACAGCATTACGCTGAAAATTGGAAACGATATTGCGAACGTCTTTATAAATGAAAAGTCCCCATCAATACCACATCTGAAAAAAATTTATTTAAGGTCAAAAAATACATAAATTAGTTTTTTTTTTTGCATTTTTCAGCCAAACGGTAATGTGTATCATAAAAATAGGTTTGACAAAAGTATGGACCATGAAATTATCTATAGAAGCCAGGAACCGAAAGCAACAGCTTTTTTCGATGTTATAAAAGTCCGGGACAAAATATTGCCGTAGAGTAAAGTTATCAATATTCCTTTGATCTCAGGACCTCCTAGACAAGAACCTTTAATTTATCAAACTTTTTAGGAAAAATTTCAATAATAACTGAAAAATCTGGACTTTTATTTTTTTAATTCAGTAATAACTGTTAAACTTGGCCAAATATATTTTAAGCCCGAAATAAAAGTCCATTCGTAATAATAAACAAACCGATTATCCAAATTAAACAAATTCACAAACAAATATACGCACAAGATGTTCAAGACTTGATTTTGAACATGAGATGTTTAAAATATACAACTAAATATACACATGATACGTTTAAAATGTAAAAATTTTGAAAGTAAAAAATAAATTTACTACTAATAATAATCACTAAGTGCTCATATTTACTTAATTTTAAACATTTTATGTGTAATTTTGCTCTTTGGTATGTGACAGTAAATAGCCAGTGTTTAGTTTTATTACACGGGGGTAAATTGGCACCCATTAGGAGAGGAAACTGGTTATCTCCCTTTATATCAGAGGTGGGCACTCACACTATGCTTGCGCTTGTGTGCAAAGCAGCGAAGTTTTGCTCAACAGCCTGTGCTCGGACTTACCACATTTGTGGAATAGATAACACTTTTTTTTTGCTATATTATATTTCTACTAGTTCTACCACCGTAAGCTAAAAAACCTTCAGATCTTGAAACTTCTTTTTTTTTAATTTGTTCATTTGCGCATTAATGAATGGGCATTTTCTACAACAAAAAACAACATTGCTTGCTGCGACGTCGACACATGTATGATATGATCATCTTCGTGCGTCTTACGATAACTGACGATTGACTGATGCTTTGCTAGCACTTCGGCAAAGCAAATCAAATTAGTTGCTGCTGAGACTTCACTGCGCAACTATTCGAATAATACGCACATAAAATGTTTCGGGAGGAATGGGAAATACATTTTTTTGCATAGAAAACATGGATGGGTGTGCGCAATGCGTGATCTGCTATCGCGTTATGAGTCGCAATGTTATGTGTTGTTTAAAAAGACATTACAAACTGTGTCATAGTCTTTTTGAAAAGGTGAAAAGGGTGATCGAGCACTGAAGCTTTTAGAATTAAAAGCGGCGTTCCTTATTAAATTTATGGCTGGTGAAAGTAAGTAATATACATCAACACGAAAATTATCCATGTCTATCAGAAAATGAAATGAAATGATTGT
>NW_016159193.1:14970-52985 GCF_001687245.7 Rhagoletis zephyria
TAACTCTTCAGACATTGATGGCCTTAGCCCAAAACTTTCAACACCTACGCCACCAACTGCAGCCGAACCAAAAGTGGCCAAAGCACGCTCTTCAAATTCGCTCAGCTGTTTGCAACCTGGACCGCCACCAGTAATCCTTTGACTCATTTTTAATCTGCGTGCTCGCGTACGCAATTGGCTCTTCCAAACTCCGAGGGTCTAAAATTATGGCAACATTAAACAACGATATCCATTCATATATATTAATGTACATATGTATGTACATACATTCATATACATACATGTATAAGCATATAATAACTGAGATAAAATAAATTACCTCTTTCCACTTTACTGCGGTGCGTGTTGGTCCCCTCAATGCATTCAACTCGTCCGCCAACTGATTCCATAAGCACTGCATTTTCTGTGGCGACTTCGGGTTATTCTTTCCTTTCCCCATATCAGGATTAGCCCGGACAAATGAGACAAAACGCTGCAACTGCTCCTGCGTAGCACGATCGTGTTTTGTTTTTCTGTAAATAAATAGCTTATATTATATAAAAGTAATGTAAAACTGAAATTCTTACGTTTTTGAGGACTCCATTCGGCAGTTTCTTGCACTAAACAGCTGAGCTCTGTTTACATTACGATTTTCACCATAGTGTGGGGAAAAGCACAGGGTGTAAAAGCTTTTTAGTTTTATCAAGTTATGCACAGAATGCCGAAAAGATTTAAACTTGATAAAAATCTTGATTATTTGTCAACTTTCTGTTAAATTGTCAAGTGCACAGAATTAGGCTGTATGTGTATACTGTAAAATTGTAAACATTACGTTTTTAGAATTCAACAAACAAATTTAAAATTTGTGCTACGCCACACGTATATGTAATTTTAAGTAAACAAGCAGTGTTTAATTTAATTAACAGGGAGTGTAGATGTGCATTCATTAACCTTTATGTCAACAGCAGAAAAATTATACGTACGCATACTCGGGTATGCACATACATTTTGTATGGGAAACGGCATTGTGTTGTGACGAAAATGTGAATATTTAACACATTTCTTTTAAACCGGATAAGCTTTTACTGTTATTTTCTAAAGAAATATGTTTGTTTTAAGTATGTCAAGAAGGATTTGAGAAATATGTTATATTACTTTATAAACAATGAGTTTCTTAGAACACACTCTATGATCGATAGTTTGGAATGTATACAAGAATGACAGAATACAAGATTGCGCCAATGAGAGAGTATTTTTGAGCGTAATTTTTGCGTAACGTCATCTTGGTGCAATTGCGAGGGAGAAATGCCAAAATGCATATAAAAATATGGAAACAATGTAGCAAAATGTGTTAATTTTAATATTACATGGCCCAATTTTGCAGGAATCAATAAATATACAAAGATTGATTAATTAGGAACACGTAGCAATAATTTTGGATATGTAGCCCATTAGGTAAGTACGATTTTTAGCACATGAAAAATTGGATGTATTAACAGTGTTTGCAATTTCATGTAGACCAAAAGGAAGGTGTGCAGCAATGTGAATTTTTGGACTCGCCATTTTAAAAAGCCATGCAGAGTGCATATTTAAATTTGTGGACGGTAGCCAACCACCATAAACTCCACAGCTGTTGACTCCACAGCTTTTATTTGATGACTTTTGTACCATTTCCGAGAGGATGCATGAGTGTGGCTTCTTTGGAACCAAATATTATATGTAAGTAAAACATAATTTAAGCTGAACTTTTAAATGTATAATAATTTGGGCACTGTTTTGTATTAGGTACGTAACAGCGCGGTAAGATGCCGCTTGAATTAGCGCCTGGCGACCTTATCCACGGGTGCATTAACTCATACCAGCACTAAAAAGAATCAGGTACTAACAAAAATAAGTAGGTAGTGAAGTTCATGTATCTATTTACTGTAGAAACTGCTTTTGTATGTATGCCATTGCCAGCAAACTAAACCAGCAACTGTCTACATTCACCATGGAAATATACCTACTACAATTCACCAAGGAAAGGCCAACATAGTTCCATGTAGAAGCTCATAGCTCACACACATAGCACAAAGCTCGATTTGGTGTTTAATGCATCTCCTCGCCGGCAGAACTGCTTCCACCTTTTCGCCAGGTTTGCGTCCGTAGGAAACGAAAAAAAAAACTTATATCGCACGCTTTACTTTTGTTTTCACTATTACACTTTGCCACTGCACACTTCATTTTGCTTTGTAATGCCTCAATAATTGTTTAAAACCACGCAGAAATATTAACGCACAAATATTAAAATTGTTATTTGGTTTTTTCCTTTGCTCACAATCAACAATTGTACCAGGATGACGTCACGCACACAGCTGATTCTGTCAAAATCACAAAGAGCGGATTAGCGGTACCGCGATTGGCGCAATCTCTATTTCTCTCAATCGTGGAATGTATACATAAAGGACTGTTTAGGTACAAAACTTTTATGATTTTTAAAACAGGGCTTTTGCAGGTAGACGCAAATAATTCTTGTGATGTTTCTTGTTACATTGGGTAGTTCAAAACTTGAATCAACATGAAGAACTTGTAGGCAAAAAAGAACTTAAGATCTAATATTTACTTGAATACATGTAGTGAAAACTTGGAGACTGAAGAGATATAATGTTTTTATAACCAAGTGTTACGCAACAAAATAAAATTTTTAAATGTAAAAATGGCAAATGGTGAATGGCTCAATCCACGACAACTAAGTGTACTTGATCCTGAAGAACANCTTTTATAAACAAGTTTTACGCAACAAAATAAAATTTTTAAAAGTAAAAATGGCAAATGGTGAATGTCTCAATCCACGACAACTAAGTGTACTTGATCCTGAAGAACAACAAGGATACATTCCCCAGAGGTAAGAAAATGTAGGAGAGGAAAATAGTGACGACGAGCATTTCGTATCTCAATAGATTGTGGACGATAACGAAAATTATGTAGTAGACTCCGATATAGAAGAAATCGAACTAGCAAAATACGACCCGGAAGAATTGATGATATATCGGGAAAACAACACTGCCAAAGAATGAAAAATTTGAGCTGCTCCACCATCACAAGCTACCAGATGCCCGACCCACAACATACTCAGGTCTGCAAATATGGACCAGTACGTGCCGAAGAATAATAAATCAGTTGTGGCCTTTTCAAGAATGCATTAGACAAGCGAAGTAAAAGGTCTTAAGAAAAAGCCACTATTGATATTAGATTACAACCAAAGCAACTGGCGAAACCTAAAATAGAAGTGAGAGCTACTAATAGTCGAATAACCAGAATATTCTCTACTCACAACGTCATTGAAGCAAAAAACGGCGGTCGTTTGATGATAATGGATGTTGGTATTTAGGAGGCAAGGAAGAACGTGACAGTGCAGGCAGAATAAAAACAAATGGTAATTGTTTTATATCCGCTCAACAAGGCAAACCTGCATATTGTGCAAAGAGCCGTCTGTGCAGAACATTCTACTAATATGCCGCAATGCAATATCTAGATGTAGTTAAAAAGTTAGTAGTTTCCAATTGATTAATATTTTTTTTTTATTTTACAAGTATTGTCTTGCTATAATATCATTATATTCTTGTATTATTTTAGGAATTTGATTCGGAATTATATTCTTGCATTATCTTAAGAATTTTATTCAGAATAAAGTTTACTTATCAAATGTATCAACATACATATTTGCATGCGATTTCATATACATACCCGGGTATGCAGCAGTTGACGTAAGGGATAAAAGTCGAAAAATCGCGAAATCTCTAGTCCAGGTGGCCCAATCCCACCCAGACTTTGGAATATGACGTAAAACACTTTTGTTGAGGATATCATGAAATTTCAAGTTAATCGGATAGCTCCCAAGATATAGCAATTTGAAAACGCAAAACATACCCGGGTATGCTGCTGTTGACATAAAGGTTAAGAGCGAAAACTGGTTACCTATCTTAATATGCGCAAATTTCAACAAAACTTTATAGTGTTGTTTNATAAAAGTCGAAAAATCGCGAAATCTCTAGTCCAGGTGGTCTATTCCTACCCATAATATGACGTAAAACACTTTTGTTGAGGATATCATGAAATTTCAAGTTAATCGGATAGCTCCCAAGATATAGCAATTTGAAAACGCAAAACATACCCGGGTATGCTGCTGTTGACATAAAGGTTAAGAGCGAAAACTGGTTACCTATCTTAATATGCGCAAATTTCAACAAAACTTTATAGTGTTGTTTTCAAGGTTTCAGTTAAAATTACACATCTGGAGTGACTGATACAAACTCCTGAGCAAATGCCTGAGTTAATTTATTTCAACTTTATTCTAAAGCATTGGATGCGAATAATTGGCACGGGTAAGCTAGTATCAGGCCATAAATATAACGGTTCTGTTTCAAGCTTACCTCGCGCTGCTAATAAAAATCGTTGACACCAGGCCAAGCAGCAAGAAGTTTGTCCCACGTTGAGTAATATTCTAAGATAAACCAGTCAATAACATTGAGTAAAACATACGTATTATATATTTTAAATTTACATTTTATTTATAATTCTGAAAGATATTTAAATCCTCTATCTTTTCATATATTAACTAGTGCGAGAAGTGAAGTAATAACGAACATATTAGTCATAATAAAAAGTTCACGTTCATGCTCGCATTGAACTGCATAGCCTAAGCTAAATTGTAATATTGTCAAAAAAAAAAAGCAAGTGAAATAGCTGATTTGTTCATTCCAGGTATAAAATGTGTTGTTTTTTTGGGTTCCTCACGCTCTGAGCACTTTTGGCACATTTTGATACACANGATTAATATTTTTTTTTTATTTTACAAGTATTGTCTTGCTATAATATCATTATATTCTTGTATTATTTTAGGAATTTGATTCGGAATTATATTCTTGCATTATCTTAAGAATTTTATTCAGAATAAAGTTTACTTATCAAATGTATCAACATACATATTTGCATGCGATTTCATATACATACCCGGGTATGCAGCAGTTGACGTAAGGGATAAAAGTCGAAAAATCGCGAAATCTCTAGTCCAGGTGGTCTATTCCTACCCATAATATGACGTAAAACACTTTTGTTGAGGATATCATGAAATTTCAAGTTAATCGGATAGCTCCCAAGATATAGCAATTTGAAAACGCAAAACATACCCGGGTATGCTGCTGTTGACATAAAGGTTAAGAGCGAAAACTGGTTACCTATCTTAATATGCGCAAATTTCAACAAAACTTTATAGTGTTGTTTTCAAGGTTTCAGTTAAAATTACACATCTGGAGTGACTGATACAAACTCCTGAGCAAATGCCTGAGTTAATTTATTTCAACTTTATTCTAAAGCATTGGATGCGAATAATTGGCACGGGTAAGCTAGTATCAGGCCATAAATATAACGGTTCTGTTTCAAGCTTACCTCGCGCTGCTAATAAAAATCGTTGACACCAGGCCAAGCAGCAAGAAGTTTGTCCCACGTTGAGTAATATTCTAAGATAAACCAGTCAATAACATTGAGTAAAACATACGTATTATATATTTTAAATTTACATTTTATTTATAATTCTGAAAGATATTTAAATCCTCTATCTTTTCATATATTAACTAGTGCGAGAAGTGAAGTAATAACGAACATATTAGTCATAATAAAAAGTTCACGTTCATGCTCGCATTGAACTGCATAGCCTAAGCTAAATTGTAATATTGTCAAAAAAAAAAAGCAAGTGAAATAGCTGATTTGTTCATTCCAGGTATAAAATGTGTTGTTTTTTTGGGTTCCTCACGCTCTGAGCACTTTTGGCACATTTTGATACACATTTTTTAACACTTGTGAGAGAGTAACTTACTTTTACTGTCTAATTACCGAAACAGCCCGGAAAGCGTGTGGAACATACCTGATATGATATATGTAGTAAGTTAGCGTATTTAAATTTTCTAAAAAAATTACTGAAGATGTTTTACTCTTGATATGTCAGTTATCGTTTAGTTCTTTATTTGCTTTTAAACCGTAATTATATTCATTTAAAATAACCTGATTTAATGTTACAAAAGAATTGTGACCGAGCATACACATACTTAGGTTGATTCTTTTAAACTAAATTCAAATAACAAAGATACAAGTGCGTATGTATGAATATGTATACATAAATAAATTCAGAGATATTCTACAAGGTAAGCTACATGCAAAATGTCAGTTATTCCTTCGTGTATGCATTTCATTTTACAATCCACTAAATTTCTTGTTCTAACAGGATGCTATTTTCCTAACTTCATAACTTTTTCGAACATTCACGTTCTAGCTGCTGGCCATTATTTGATAAAATTGCGTTATTTTGTTCAGCGTCCACTTCATTGGCGACAGCATTTTCTCTCAAATCTAGGTTTGAATTTTCTTTGGATAGTTCCTTGACTCGTTCCTCCGTTTGGTGTAATGCGTCAGATAATATATTCTCACCGTCCGCCGGCTTAAATGGTATATATTGCTTTTCGTCTTTTTCAGTTGTGGACGATGACGTTATTATTGGAGGAGACCTTAGATCGTTTTTCCACAGATTGCGACAGTGCTTCCCGAGGTTATTTATCAAGAATTTCTCCCGGCCGGGCATAAAGACAGGCGTTTGCGGACTGCTACTTCTATTACTGCAATCTATTTGATGAGCTGCGTACGGCAGATGGTGGTGACTGTGATTGTGTAGATACCGATTTTGTTGGCGGTATAATTGGTATTGCTGTTGAGCTATATAACTTTGAGGATAGGCATGGTATCTTGTCTGCTGATACTCGTGCAATCTATATGGATTAAAAATTTTATGAAGAAGATAAGTACACCAGATCAATGCATGTTTGTATGCGCAAAAAAGTGCATACAAAATTGATTTTATGCGCTTTAAAAAGCTCGATAAATAAATTCGCTAAATCAATGAAGTGTTATTTCAATTATTCAATATTTGTATTAAATTATATTCTTTTTTAAACTACTCAGTGCTATAAAAGACAATGAAATAGAAATACTTGGGAACTTTCATGTAGGTTTTGTCGAGCAAAACAAGAATCGAAATAGGGAATTTGCCAAGCACCCCAAGATCCTGACTTACGGCAAAAAAATTGTCTCACCTTTGCGAACTTAATAGCGCATAGTTGATTATTAACTTATGCTAAGTTTATGAACGGTTTTTCGATTTTTCAATTTCAGTTATGGTTTTGCTTCAGATAGCACCACAAGGAGAATTAAAAAAAAAAACCTTTAATAGCCTAGTCAAGTTAGCTCAATAAACAGGGGTAAGCTTACACTAGCTAGCATTACGCTGAAAATTGGAACCGATCTTGCGAACGTCTTTATAAATGAAAAGTCCCCATCGATACCACATCTGATAAAAATTTATTTAAGGTCAAAAGATACATAAATTATTTATTTTTTGCATTTTTCAGCCACACGGTATGGTGTATCGTAAAAATAGGTTTGACAAAAGCATGGATCATGAAAACCAGGGACCGAAAACAACAGCTTTTTTTTGATGTTTTAAAAGGCCGGGACAAAATATTGCCGTAGAGTAAAGTTATCAATATTCTTTTGATCTCAGGACCTCCTAGACAAGAACCTTTAATTTATCAAACTTTTTAGGAAAAAGTTCAATAATAACTGAAAAATCTGGACTTTTATTTTTTTAATTCAGTAATCACTGTTAAGCTTGGCCAAATATATTTTAAGCCCGAAATAAAAGTCCATTCGTAATAATAAACAAACCGATTATCCAAATTAAACAAATTCGGTATCAAATGAAAGAGGACTGAAATGGCTTTCAAATAGAAATATATCAACGAAGGTCCCCACCTATTTATATATTATTTTTTAATTTAATAACATTTGTTGAGCCTAAATAACTTGCGCAACAGATGGCAACCCCATGAAAAAACCTAACAAAATATTTCAAACTTTTATCTAATTCTATCCAGCCGTTTACGACTCATGCGGGGGGTGAAGTAACACAAACGGCAATAACGCAAATTTGTGTTATTGCCCAATTGAATGTGAAATAACAATTTTGCTTTATTTCATTTCTCATTGAGTAGTAAGACCAACTTTTAAACTTAAGAATTGAGTAATAAAGCAAAATAGTGCACATTGTATTTAGGTAGTCACCCAGTTACATTTGACAAAAAGTAGTACATGAACAAGGTTAACCTTCATAAGATCTTCAAAACTACTGACGTTAAAGTTCTTCGGGTCAAATTTGACCCAAGCCGTAAATTTCTGGTATAGAAACTAAATTAACGTACTAAAGTGTATTATAAAAACTGCATATAACTTTTAGCTACAATTACTAAATAAAGTATATATTTTTATAAGCATTTATTTCAAATTTTGTTCGATTTCATAAAACTGATACATACATACATATGTATCTAAATATATGGAATAAACATAAAATAGTTATAATTTTAATTCAAGTTAAAAATAAAATTTAATTCTTATCAAATTTGAATTATATTCAAGTTTTTAGTTGTTGCATCGGTTACATAAAACAATAATTTTAGAATGCGCCTTACATATAAACTTTTCACAAGTAGTACAGATTAATGCAGTTTTATTATCTGATTTCTGACACAGGTGGCATCGACTCCTTTTTGTTGTACTTTTTTCCGGTCTTCCTTCCCTTCTTGTTGAAGTGCACGGCTGTAGATCGTGTTGATCCAACTCACGAATTCTCTTTGTGATTTCTCGAGAAAATGGAGCCCTTGGTAACGTTTTTCGTTGTTTTATATAAGGTGCAGTAAGCTGCAAGCCTAAGTTTTCCAAGAAGTGTCGACGTTTGGAAAAACAGTTTTCATTCCAGCCATTATTGGCAGATGTAAATAAAATAAAAGCATTATACGCTGATATGTCTAACATGTTGCTAAATACAACTTGAGGCCATCGGTTTGTCTTTCTTTTACAAGTATAACAGGACACAACTTTATCCAATGTATCTACACCACCTTTACATTTATTGTAATCTAATATTATTTGCGGCTTTTTGTCTTCGCGATTACTTAATTCTGGACTATGATGCAAAGTGCTGAGGAGAAGCACAAGTTTGTTTTTTTTCGGGATGTAAGATAGGAGTGTAGTGTCCTCCGTAAAACAAAATGATGAACAATATACAGCTCTTCCCTTAGTTGCTAGTATCTCTGATGGTAACTCAGGCTTATTTTTGCGAATGGTTCCAACTAAACTAATTTGTTTTTCCAGTAGTTTTTGTCCAAGTTGATACGATGTGAAAAAATTGTCTGTAGTAACATTATGACCTTTCAGTCCAGCTGTTAAATCAAGAACTACACGCATTCCTTGGTTTCTTTCGGGCATGGCTCCTATTTCTTTCTCTGTATACGGTTGGATGTTCCAAGCATAACTTGTAACAGCATCACAAAGAACCCAAAACTTGATGCCATATTTGGCTGGTTTTGATGGTATGTATTGTCGGAATGGACACCTTCCTCTAAATGATACCAGCTGCTCGTCGATTGTTACATCTTGGGAAGGATTATAAAGTTTCGGCAATATGTCAACCCACTGATTCCACAATTCACGAATGGGTGCAAACTTGTCTACCATTCGTCGTTCGCTTCGAGTGTCTCTATTGTCAAACCTTATTACTCTTGAAATGACTTTGAATCTTTTCAATGACATAATTGCTCCAAATATGGGCCTTCCTGTTTCAGAGTCCCATAAACTTTCGGTACTTTCATTATTTGACCTATATACTCCAGCTAACAAAAGTAAACCAATAAAAGCAAACATTTCAGTGTCGTCGATGTCAGTCCAATCATTACCGAAAACACGTTTTCCTTCAATATTGGTGCATCTCAAAATAGTGCTCATCACAGGACATGGGACGAATAATTGAAAGCTTGAGATCTCCTTCTTCGTAATTCTCGAAGAGGAGTAGCGGGTCAAACCCGGAATCATGTTGATAACATTTTTCATCTGCGCTCTTCCATATCTGTTTTTGCAAGGCTCCTTAGAATATTTTATTTGTCCATTTTTTGATACGAATTCCTCAGTGGACATATTTTCGCTATCACTATCACCTGAAGTATCAGACGGTCCAGCATATTCAATGTTATCGTCACTTTCTGAACAAGATTCCTCCTCATCTGATACCTCATTCACTATGGCCTCTATTTCACTGTCAGTTATTTTTCTGGAAGACATTTTGCCCAACGTTCAAACTTATTCGTACATATACGCGTGTTACTCCTTCCGTGATTACTTCACTACTGTAGCAATATTGCGGCAAACATGAAAGCAATAAATCCACAATATTTCAAGTTCACATACAAGCCAATAATCTGGGGATTCCCCGATATAAAAGTATAAAAAGCAATAAGAGAAAACGAGACAAATACGTTTATTTTGAATTTACAGGTGTAAATGCAAGCAGAAAAATCGTCAATAAGGCTATTGAGCAAAACATACCGATCAGCAATACATAAATAATAGGTTGCTTACGTCGGGTCAAATTTGACCCGAAGACCTTAAGTGTAAAAATATTTATAACTAGAAGAATCATAAACATATGAGCCCAGAATCATTACTACCTCTTTAGTTTCCAAAATAAATAAAAGTCATAAAATATCAAATAAATTAACCACAAATTTTCCGGTGAAAAACGATTTTTATTCTGAAATGGGTCAAATTTGACCCGAAGACCTTATGAAGGTTAATGGACGGATTTTGAAAGTTCCCAGCGCCGCGGCGGTCCGCGTTCGCGAGCCGCCCCGCGCCGCTCCGCGTTCGACGTCGCGCTGGCGTCCCCCGCCCCCTCCCCTCCTTTCACAATTATGCACTGCTGTCATTATAACCGTTTAGAAAAAAGAATAATAATAAAATAACACTAGTTCACTTCTGAGACTGCTTTTTAATGTCCAAGTAATGGGAATTATTGCGTATGGTGTTATTGCATGCACTCCACCCATGGTGGAATTATACCTGGGAAGTAATATTAAAATGAGATAAAAGATTTGGACACTGCCTTCTTTGAAAATTTGCCTATAAAATGACACTTCCTGTTACTTGTTGTACTATAAAAGATCGTAGATCTTATTGTACTAATGTTTTTCGCAATAAATGAAAAATGAAATAAATGAAATGTGACTATAAGGCATCGGAATGTTAGAGGATAAAGCGAGAAAGCTGTTTTATTACTTCACCGGTTTACTGCGCCATTCATCCCACATGCTTGTACCGAGTATACGTTCAAATTTGAACGTCTGAGAATAGGTAAAATTTTATATGTTTTTCCATAACTATTTCGTACCACATGTTCGCTTCGTCTTTGTAAACGAAATCCGCAGTTCGGAAATAGTAATGCAGAAATTTTAACTGAAGATAAAGCTCAAAATAATATTCTCTGTGTTATATGCTGCGAACAGGAACGGCAACTTTTGTTTGTTCCATGCCATGGCGGAATTATACCAGGTGAAGTCATTAGAGCAGAAAAAAGATTTTGATACTACCTTATTTGAAAAATTGCCTTTAAAATTTTACTATAAAGCAGCCGAATGACAGAAAGTAAAGCGAGAAAGCTGTTTTATTACCTCACCTGTTTATTGCGCCATGGTTCCATGCAAACATTTTCAGGTTTTCCAGCAATGTTTTCAACATATTAAAAAGTATGCAGATAAAATGCTTACAAAAGCGCTATGTGCAATTTGTTGAGCAGTTATTAAAGACGACTCTTCCTATATTTTGTTAGAATTTACATAAGTAAAAATATTTTGTGAATATTACTTTCTTCGTATGAATTATATCACATTTTTTTAATTGTATTTTTGGAATAAACAAAGTTATTTTTCCTTCTGTCATTAAACTGTTTTTGTTACAAATAGTATAAATAAGCAATGGGAAATAAGGCAAAATTTTGTTGGAAATAAAACCAATTTTTCGTTATTGTCGTTTGTGTTTTTAAACAGAAAGCTTCAAATGATTCTAAATGTTCAAATTAAGCTAAAGATTTCTTAATACTTAAATAAATTCCACCTTTCAATCAGGTTGCAACCCCCTTTAAAGGTATTTTCAAACTAAAATCTTATTAAGTCCTTTTTAACTGATGACATAAATTAAATTTTTAAACACGTGGCAACTCTCCTAAATACATAACCACATTCAGTAATTCATTTAGCTTATTAAATAATTTGAATTCGATTTTTTAAGAGTTGCAACTAGGCAACTAGTTCTTGAACTAAATGAACTAGTTCGGTCTTTTCATTGAACCAAATTTGTCAGTGCTACTATTTCTCATTTTGGATTGCAATCCAAATATTCTTTCGCAATGTTGCTGCTTCAGTTCCTTGCGAACGATTTTTTTTCGGGGGCAGGGAAAATATTAAACTGGCTTAGAACGCCTTTAAAATCAAACAAGCTTTCTAATTTCATGTTTTTGCACAGCATACATAGGTATACATGTTAATACATATTCCTTGAATTTGTTAAAGTTTTCCATTATGTAGGAACTCTTTTATTTGTATTTAATTTATACAAAAACATCCCAACAAGCAAAATAAACTTAAATAAAGTTTTTTTTTTTAATTTTCAATTACAGTAGACGCTCACAAATTAGAACTCTTAGTAATTAGAATTTCCAGAAATTAGAATCAACTTTTTGAATACATTATACGCTCTGAAATTAGAATCGAAAATTCTAATTTCAGAGCGTATTTTGTTTTTTTGTTGCAAAATAGATATAAAAAGGGGAATCCCCAATTTATTCATGTTACGCTCGGTAGTCGTTGGATTTTCGTCGCTATCTGTACAGTTTTTGTTAGTTTTTGTTTGAAATTCGATTCGCGTGCACGTGTTTCGGCATTGTTTGCTTAAAAGTAAAAGTCGTTCGTTGAAATGCCAAATAAACGTAAGAAAAATACTTTGTCTTTGGAAACCAAAGTGCAGATCTTGGAAAAGCTTGACCAAGGTATTCAAGGGAAGCGGTTAGCCCTAGAATTTGATGTGGCGCCATCTGCAATCACCTATATCAAATCTATGAAATCATCAATTTTAAGCGCTGTTTCTAATACCTATCATAAGGCTAACAAAAAATCATTGCATATCGCTGAATATCCAAAAATGGAAGCAAGTCTTTATAAGTGGTTTTTAAATCAACGCGAAAAAAAGTGTACATTAACTGGGCCAATACTAAAGGAGAAAGCCAAACAAATATTCAAAGTGGAATATCCCGATAAAGATGAAAGTACATTTAACGCAAGTGATGGATGGTTTAGCAAATTTAAAAAACGACACGGAATACGTTTTTTAAAAATTTGTGGCGAGATTCTCTCTAGTGATGTTGCTTCAGTCACCCCGTTTATTCACAGATTTCGTGCAAAAGTCGATGAGATGGGGCTAATGGAGTCACAAATATATAATGTAGATGAAACCGGATTATTTTACCTTTTCGAGAAAACCGCCCCCGGGTATAAAATCCAGAAGGAACGAATTTCAGTGTTACTTGGTGTAAATGCTGATGGATCACATAAATTAATGCCATTAGTAATTGGAAAAGCAAAAAAACCAAGAAGTTTCCAAGGATTCAATAATCCACTCCATTACAACTTTTCAAAAAATGCTTGGATGACATCTCGGATTTTTCATGATTGGTTTCACAAGATATTTATTCATGAGGTAAGAAAAAACTTTGTTTTTTGGTTCAGTAATTCCAAAATATTTTCAATTCACAGGTGATTCGTTTCTCTCAGGAAAATAATTTGCCTCCGAAGGCAATTTTGCTAATTGACAACTGCTCTGCTCATGCACCAATTGAGAAACTTCAAAGCGACGATGGAAATATAATTGCATTTTTCTTTCCACCAAATGTAATAGCAACTTTACAACCAATGGATCAGAATCCTATTAAGTTAACCAAGCTAAACTACAGAAGTATGCTTCTTTCTCAATTAATTGCTGAAGGAGGTGACCTCAAGGTTGCTTGAAATCCTTTTCAATTCGAAATGCAATCATGCTATTAAAGCAAGCTTGGTATGATGTTGCAGAAAGAGTAATAAAAAAGTCCTGGTCAAAGTTGAACAACTGGGACTCTGATCAGTATGAAAGTGATGACGATGATGTGCCACTAGCACAGCTACTGCAAAAAGATCAAGACTGCAATGGAGCTCTTCAGGCAGCTCAAGCACTTTTAACAGAAATAGAGCCAACTAATAACATTAGCATACCAGAAATTTAAATATGGAACAATGATGTGCTTGATGACGACCCTGCACATGATCTCAATAGCGATGATGAGTCTTCAGGTAGCAGCGAATTTGATGACCGGGAGGTCTTACCAGTTGTCTCTACTTCTACAGCCATTGAAAGCGTCAATAATTTAATAAAATGGTGTACTTATAGTGAATCGTTTTCCGCAAAGCACACAAGCAATCTGCTAGCTCTTCGCAATGAGATTGTTATTGCAGAAACAAATAAAAGGAAGAAGCAAACAGCAATAACAGACTACATGCCTGCAAATTAGTTACGAAGTTTTTGATTAATTTTTGGCTGTTTTAATGTATATTTATCGATCTCTTATGTATTTTTGATAAAAAAAATATATTTACTGTAATTGGAGTTTTTGTTTTTTGGACCTTTTTTTGACTTAGCGCATAAATACATATATGTATATTGGACAAGACAAAATTTCATTGTAGTTTTTCAATGCAAATTGACTTAAATTTTAAGGTTTTATTGAAATAAAAAAACGTCCAGGAATTAGAATTTTTCAGAAATTAGAATCACCCTAAAAACAAAGTGGTTCTAATTTGTGAGCGTCTACTGTATAAACATTAAGCCTACAAAACGTTGATTTTTTGTTTATAAAACGCTTGAAAGTAAGCGTAATATAATCGAAAAGGAACATTGGTTATAAACGTAGAAATATAAACTTGTAATAAATGTTCAAAAGAAAGCTTTTTATAAGCGTAAAAGTGTAAACTTATAATAAAGGTTAAAAAAAAGTTGTTTATAAGCGTATGAATAAAAACTTACTAGAAAATTTCAAAATAAAACTTTTTATAAACATTTTTTTAACCCTTTATTTAAAGATATTTCATTAAAAACTCATACATTGTTTGCTTAACATCTAGAAACTAAGCGAACTGCGAATTTTCGGCGGATTCATCTACAGTCACGAAAATATAAATAAGGGAATAGACATTTTAGCATACAAATTCACGATAACACACAAAAATTAAGCATAGAAAAGTTAATTATTACATCTTGTTGCGTGCTTTAAATTACATGCGGTTATTGGCAAATTGGAAAAACGACATCGATGCAGCTATATATTCCGCTTCATCGCCGCCATTCTCATCGATCAACTTTTCTGAAAAAAATTTAATACATTCTTAATTTAATGTTAAACTAAGGAAGGATAAGGAGAACTCATCATTTGAAGACTCGAATGCTCCACCGATTAGCGCAGCGGGTCCTGGATTGGATTTTTTTTTACCGCATCAGTTTCATTTAATTTTTTCTTTTAATAATATATCTTAAAAAACGTAAACACGTCACTTACGATTGAAAAAATGTTATATTTACTACTACATGTCGTTGGCATTTGCATTTCATTTATAAGTTTAAGTTATTTATAAACATTCGCTCTCAAAACTTATTAAAGCTTTATTTGAAAAAACTTTAATAAGCTTAATGTTAAAAATGCTTATTTAACGCTTATTATAGCAAACTTACTTTAAGTTATTTTTAAAAACATTTACTGAAATGCTTGTTGGGAAAGCTTTTGTTTTGTATGATATGTATGATAGTAATGTGAGTGGAAGATCGACCTATCTCAGCAGCCAGTTCTAAAACGCCCTATCTCAGAAAACTTTTCAAGAACGCCCTATTTCAGAATTTTGTTGAAGAACGCCCTATTTCGGAATCTCAACTGAAAATGTATTGAAAATATGTTGAGATAGGGCTTTTTCGAACTGGCTGTAGAGATAGGTCGATCTTCCACGGTGTCGATATGTAAATGTATTTGTCAATTGAACTATACGTGCTAAAGAACTAGTTCACTAAGGTGAACGAACTACAACTGAATGGTGCACTCAAAAGAACTAAAGTGCCCAACCCTAATGACAAAGATTTCTAATTTCAAATATTTCTAAGTTCAAATTAATGAGTCCTTGAAAACGTCTCCTTTATTACACGTATTTTGATATTTCATATAATTTGCGTATAATTTAATGAAATTCGTCTTTTAAAAAGGTTGCAACGCTCTTCAAAATATTTTCACATACAACGTTCTTACGTCTGTTTGAGTTTTTAAACAGGGGGCAACCTTCCTACATGTACTTAAGAAATAAAATATTTTTAAAACCATTTTGGTTGATATCAATATTGCAATAAGTCATTGACCTTTTTAAATAATTTGAAGCTTATTTTTGAAAGGGTGGAAACTATTTTCGAAAAACTAAAACCCCACGGCACATCTACAGCTCAAGCAAATTTTTTAACAGGTGGAAACTATTGTCTAAAAAAGAAAACCTTTTTGCACATATACAGGCCAAGCCTTTTAATTTGACACCTCATTTTTGAAAATCGAACGAACAGTGCAAGTCTGATGACCTGGACAAAAAATTGCTTCGCGTATTATAAGTGTGTATATATAGAAGATATAAAAAAATATATAAATAGGTGGAAACCTTATGGAACCCGTTATGATATTTCTGTTGGAAAGCTATTTCAGTCCTCATTTATTTGATACCAAATTTTTTTGATTTGGATAAGCGGTTTAAGAAAGGACTTTTATTTCGGACTTAAAATATATTTGGCCGACCAATTATTTTATTTCAAATAATATAAAGGTCCAAAGATAACTTATTTCTAACAAATTTTATCATAGAAGTTATAAAATTCCGCGTCCCTGGTATAAAGCCGATTAAATATTCGAACGGCAACGTTCGTACTGTGCGGTCGCTTAAACATTCGTTTGAAAGTATTCCTAAAGGTACTTTGTTTATCTAAGTGCTAAGCAGTTCTAATTTGTGTCATTTATACTGGAAAAAGCTATTTGAAGCCAAGCTCCAATAAATTGATGTGTTTTAGACATAAAGTGCGTGGATTAAAAATTAATATTCTTGTCATTCCTTGTGCATATTTGCCTCTTTTGGTGCATTATTGTTGTTTTGCGTGAGAGTGCATTTTCCCATCTTCCGCGATTTATCATACATTTTGCTTATCATCGATCAAATAATTTTCCTGCAAACAGCTGATTTTGGCTTGCTTTTAAGCTTTTTGGCTCAGTGGCTTTAAAACTGTTAAGTTCAGCACGGTTTCTAACCATTGAACTTACAATACCTAGACTTCTGTGTCTATATACAAATTGTTACTACTTCGCGCTGCAATGTATTCATCCTGCTGTTTTGAAAAATGTAACATTAAAAACGACTTAGAGCATTGCGTTGCGTGTTGGTTGTGTGATGACTTAGACTTAGTGCAGATCAACCGAAGTTGAGCTTTGTAAAATGTTTAGGAGCGCCAAAAGTGGCTTCCAGGAGTTGGGTAAGGAGTTAAAACTTCTAAACGAAAAGGTTAAGCGATATGAAGATGCATTTAAAGACTTTAAGTGCATTGAATCTTCATCCTCTCCATCACCCAAGCTTAAACCAGCTTTAAAAAGCGGAAGCATGGAGGAGACAGCATTGTTCCTAATCCCATTGCTTTAGACAGTTGATTCTTTGCCTACTCCCGGCTTAAATAAGGAATTAATAAGTTTTAATTCTCCGTGTGTTGAGTTATCTCAAGCTGCATCTTCCTCAGGTGTCACTGCAAGGGCTGCAGCAAAAACGACAACTGTGTCTGAACCTACATCTCAAAGTGGACCTTCTCCGTTACCGAAAGAATTAATCGTAGTTCCTGCGAATAAATCTGTGTTTGTTTCGCGGTTTTCTGCTGAAACGTCGGTAGAAGATGTTAAGTCTTATATAACATCAAAGCTTAATCCCCGGCACATAGCTATTAGGAAATTTCATTTTTCATACGAAAGAAGCATATCTTCCTTCAAAATTGATATTTCCGCCGACCATTTTCAAAACATTGTTGATGGTTCATTCTGGTCCAATGGTGCTTTAGTTCGTGAGTTTGAGTTTAAACCTCGAGCTCGGAATGAAAATACTGTCCAAATTCCCTCCTCAGGATCAAAAAACTTATAAGTAATTTTTGCTCCAATATTTATTACCAAAATATTAGGGGTCTAAATACAAAATTAACTGAGCTGTACTTAAAGTATTTTGATTTAAATTATGAAATTTTGGTTCTTACTGAAACTTGGCTAAAACCGAATGTGTTTAAATAAAATAAGAAAGTGAAATATTGTGTAGTAAGTATGAAATATTTAGAAATGGTCGCTGAGATAGAAAAGGCGGGGGTGTTTTAATAGCTGTTCAGACCGACTTTTCCTCTGAAAAAGTTCTGTTCACAGGTTCAGATGATGTTGAATTCCTCTGCGTTAGAATACGGTGCCCCTCAAGTAGTGTTTTTCTTGTCGCAATTTATATTCCACCAAACTCTAACCCTTCGGTTTACTTCAAACAATCTTCATTATTGCTCTCTTTATTTGCCATGGTCAAGCCCTCCGATTCGATTGTTGTGTTGGGTGATTTCAATATAGCGTTTGTTTCCTGGGATTCGGTGGATGGAATTCTGGTGCCAAATTCTTCTCGGGATGTACTTAACCAATTTCTAAACGAACTTTCCGATCTTGGTCTATATCAGATTAATTCAGTTATCAACAACTTAGGTAAATGTCTTGATTTAGCGTTTGTTGATGATACTGCTAAATGCACTATAATACGCGGCGATCTTTTAGTTATACCTATAGACCCTTATCACCCACCACTTGAGTTGTCCTTGGCACCATCCCACGATTCATGTTATTGTCCTGAAACTAGAAAGCCGAAAGGTCGGTGATATTCTTTCAAATACGCTAACTACGACAAGCTTAAAATAGCTATATCTGAAATAATCTGGCCTGAGTACAATGGGGATGTTGAGAACAGTGCCTTACACTTTAGTAAAATCTTGAATAATATATTCAGTAAACTCATTCCTCTTGTTAAAGAAAATACCGGACCTCGTAACTCGTTGTGGTTTAACTCAGAGCTAAAGCATTTAAAAAATCAGAAAACTAAATCATTTAAACTTTATAAAAAATCAGGCCTGTCTTCTCACTACGCCGCGTACTCCATCCCTCGTCATAAATACAATGCCTTAAACAGAAAATGTTACAGGAATTACATTAATACAACTCGCATTAACATCGTTTCTAATCCCAAGTCATTTTATCATTTTGTTAACTCAAAACGTAAAATAAATGGGTTTCCCTCAACACTGAAATTAGATGATGTTATTTCTAGTGATGATGATATGATTGCTGATATGTTTGCAAATTATTTTGAATCGAACTATTCTGTCGAGCCAAATGAAAAAACTTCTAGCTATCCTTTTCCACTCCCACAGTTTGACCACATCCGTATTCCTTCAATCTCCGCTGACAATGTTCTCCTTCATTTGAATAGTTTAAAAAATTCTTTTCTAAGCGGCCCGGATGGTATTCCCTCCTGTGTCCTAATAAGTTGTGCTGATTATCTATATAAGCCATTAACAAACATCTTCAATGCTTCTCTAAAGCAAGGAGTTTTCCCCTCTTTGTGGAAGGAGTCGTATATCTTGCCGCTTTATAAAAATGGAAGCAGGTCGAATATTACGAATTATAGGGGAATCGCTAAGCTGTGTCCCATTCATAAATTATTTGAAGAAATCGTTACGGAAGAACTATCTTATTCCATAACACCCGTTATCGATGTATCACAACACGGCTTTTGTAAAGGTAAATCAACTGTATCAAACCTTCTTGAATTCACTACAAATGTGAACAATGGTTTCAAAAGTAATTATCAAACTGACGTCATTTACACTGATTTCAGCAAGGCTTTTGATAAAGTATCTCATTCAACTCTAATATACAAACTTGATAAAATTGGTTTCCCTCCAATCCTGCTGCGCTGGCTTTCTTCTTATTTCATTGGCAGGAAACAGAGGGTTATCTTTAAAAAATGTTCATCTCGTGTAATTCATGTGACGTCAGGTGTACCTCAAGGTAGCCACCTTGGTCCCCTTCTGTTTATTTTATTCATCAACGATCTTCCAAATATTTTGAAGTATTCGAATTGCTTAATGTACGCAGACGACGTTAAGTTATTTAAGTTCATTGGTGCCCCAGGAGACAGGAAACAATTACAGGTGGACCTTAGTAATGTGTTTAAATGGTGCGAAGTAAATTCTATGTCACTTAACTTGAAAAAGTGTAAATTTATGTATTTCTATAGAAAACCCTTTCAATCATATAGCTACCGCATTTGTGAACATAGTGTTGATCAGGTAACTAATTTCATCGACCTAGGCGTAACCATGGACTCTAAGCTTGAATTCAAGTCCCATGTAAACTCTTGTGTTAGTAGAGCCAAGCAATGTTGTCAGATCAGAGGTTTTCTCCCTAGATTTAGGGGCTTTTGACTGCCCTAGGGGTACATTTAGGGGGACGAGATATTTAGTGGAAAGATTTAGAGGGAAGAAATTGCGTCTAGGGGAAATTCGATAAGGATTTTTGGGGGTAATCCGTTGTGTATGTAAATAGTTTCACATACATAAAAGCATATCTTCAAATTCAGGTACCAACGCCAACGCAAAGCTATGGATGAATATGTATGTAAATATGCCATTATGTTTTGATGTCAAATGACAAATAGCAATTGGCAATACTGCCATAGCCGAATGTGGATAGAAGAAAAAAAGTGTTTTTTTTTTTACTTTACCCGTTATTTGCTACATGTATGTATATACATATGTTTATGTCCTAATTTTCAATATGTGCGAGTAAAAAACGGTTCGAAGAGAATTCAATCATATTAAAAAGTATGCCTCCTATGCTTTCAAAAAGGTACACTCAACATTACGTGAAAGGATGGGAAAATGAGCCACTAAACAATTCTGTATTTATGTTTTTCAACTTAAAAGCTGATGTTTTCTTACTACGCTGGCTCACAGCTTCAGAAGATCCTACGCGCGCATGCTCTTTATTTTGCAAAAACCATTATTCATTGCAGAGCATTGTAGTATAAATTCAGTTAATCATCTGGGAGAGGTAGTTGCAGATCTGGATCCTTCTTCAGATACGCTTTCAAAAATTAAACTGCATCGAACAAAATGTACAGGTGAGGTTTACACAGTGTGAACGCAATAATATTTATACCACTCATGTATAAAACATTCTATTTGCTTACAGGGCTCATACTGAACATCATCTCGCCTTGTCTTTTAAAAGAATTGCTCACTGACCTTGGCGATGCATTTTATTCGCATATAATTGACGAAAGCACAATGATTGATGCAACTAAGGTAATGTGCGTTATGATACGGTATTTTAGCAAATTCCACCGAAAAGTACGCACCAAATTTTACCGTTTAATTGAACTCGAGTGCGGAACGGCGGATTATATGACAACGTCTCTGAAAACTCAATTGAAAAAAGATGGATTGAAATTAGAACGATTGCTCGGTATTGGGGTTGATGGGGCAAATGCTATGGTTGGCGCCTATAACTCTGTTTCAAGCAAACTTAGGGAACAAGTTCCAAATGTAGTAACCGTGAAATGTCTTGCTCATTCGTTGCATTTGTGCGCAGAACATGCATGTGACGTTCTTCCAAAAAATTTAGATTTTTTTGTCAAACAAAGTCACACTTGGTTTTCCAACAGTACGGACAGAAATCTTCAGTACCAAACTTTGTACAAAACAATTTGCGAAAATTGCACTCCTAAAAAAATTGCCAAGTTGTCAGGGACTCGATGGTTAGCACGCTCAAAAGCAATCAACACAATTCTGGATCAATGGGAGGTTTTGGATCTGCATTTTAAACTTCGTAAAACCACCGATCGTGGCGATGGAGGTTTTAAGGCTGAAACATTATCACAGATGTATAGTTGCACTGAAAATAGATTATATCTAATATTTCTTGCAAGTGCGTTGAAGAAAGTTACGGCTTTGAACACACTTTTTCAGAGCGAATCCGCAGAACCCTTCAAATTATTAAATGATCTCAAAGAACTTTTTTATTCGATTCTGCAGCAGATTGTGGTTCCACTACAATTGGAAAAAGCTGGAAATTTGGGTACATTTAAATTTCAAAATTATTTGATGGGTGCTGATTGTATGAACTTTGGTTATAGTTCTAATACATTCAGCAAAAACTGTGATCCGAAAAATGTGTCCTATATCAAACGTCGATGCCGAGACTTTTTGATCAAACTGGCTGCAGAGTTACAGCAACGAATTCCAGCCAACATGAAAACGCTCGAAAAAATATGCATGTTTTGTCCGGAAATCGCATCTAGTAGAAATAAATGTGACATAACCGACGTTGCTGTTACCTTTAAAAATGTTTGTGTTGATATTGATGCTACAGTCGAACAATGGAATATGTTGCAGAGGTTAAACATTGAANAATAAATGTGACATAACCGACGTTGCTGTTACCTTTAAAAATGTTTGTGTTGATATTGATGCTACAGTCGAACAATGGAATGTGTTGCAGAGGTTAAACATTGAAGAAAAATCTTCGGAGCAATACTGGGCAAAAGTTGTAGATGAAAAAGATGCAGGCAATAATGCAAGATTTGAAAATATTTCAAAATTGGCTATGGCATTACTCAGTTTACCATTTTCTAATGCTTTGGTTGAGAGAGCATTTTCGATAGTCAATATCATAAAGGATAAACTGCGAAACAATATGGCGATAAAAACTGCGGATGCTGTAATGAGAACTAGACTTCTTTTGCTGAAAATGTTTGTTAGTGAAAATGTGTATGAAAGTGATTTTCAATTTGAGGTGCTGGACGCCTTTTCTGAAATTATAGATGGTTGATAGTTTATGTGAAATAAAAAATTTAATCCTTCGATAATGTATATTCAATAAAAAATTCACTATCGACAACTGAAAAATTAAAATTGGTTTATATTCCAAGTAAATGAATTTAGGGGTGCGAAAGGGAAATCTAGGGGAAAATGGCATGCCCTTGGAGGTAAACTGCTCGAATAACCTGGCAACACTGGAGTCAAGGGCGTCTTGGCTTTCATCAAACGTTGGGCTAAAGAATTCAGAGATCCTTATATCATTAAAGCTCTCTGTACCTCCCTAGTCAGGCCGATCTTAGAATACGGGTCCGTCGTATGGAACCCTAGATATCAAACGCACTCTGACAGACCCGAGTTGGTACAGAAACAATTCTTATTATTCGCATTAAATAATTTACCTTGGGATTCGACATTAAATCTCCCACCGTACAAAAGCCGCTTGAAGCTCATAAATTTGCCAACGCTGCACAGCCGTAGAGAGATGCTCGGGATTTTGTTCATGATTAAGATCTTCAACGGGATGGTCAATAGTCCCTTTCTACTGAACCAGATCACGTTTTGTATTCCTTCTAGGCCTTCTAGACATTACAAGTTAACTATTTGTAGAACAAATTTTGAAATGCATGATGCTTTTCGTTGCCTATGCCAGGACTTTAATAAGCATTACGACTATTTTGACACCTCCGACTCACATTTTACCATTAAGAAAACCTTACTTGAGATTTTGAATAAATAACATTTGAACCCTTACATTGCACCTTATCGTTCAGCTGGTGAACTGTATTTCTGTTCAGTTTATGAGGTAAACGTGAATCGCTTTTTTGTAACTAAATAAATTACACAATATCTATGACTGCTTAGTACAACTGTAATCGGCTTCGTATATTTTCGCGACCGCGTTAGACAATACGAGCATGGATCGGAAACTCGGCCTTTCCGACCATGATCAACAGCTTGTCCACTGCGCGGAGCTGAAACTAGAGCTTTCCTACTACGTCTTTCTACTAGGCCTTGCCAGCTACCAAACCTGCTATTTTATGTTATTATTATTATTATTATTATTATTATTATTATTATTATTATTATTATTATTATTATTATTATTATAAATTACTATGTATCTTAATGTTCTATTCTCATTTGTCTGTACGAAAACATTTTTCTGTAGACCAAATAAATAAATACTGAAAGTATACCAAGCAAAAACTCTGTGTCTCATTAATACCCGAAACGTAAACATGGTCGTTCGGCGCCATTCGAACGAGCCGGCACCGAATCAATTTTCATACTAAATCAATGCTTGAGCGGCCCAAAAGTTCATTTTCCTGATTCCGTGCGATTGTTAAAGAAACTTGCGTCTGTGCAGTGCATATTCAGTGCTTAAGAACAGCAAAATAATATTCCAAATTATTTACAAAAAAATCAATATAAAAGTGAGAGAAAAAAAAAACTCCCAAAAACTATGTAGATTAGTAAAATAAGTTTACAACAAAATATAAATAAATTTCCCCGCCAAAAAACAACAACACCAATAAAACAAATCTAATCAACAAATAGCTGGACAGCAGATCTGCAGCAGAGAGATCGCTTAACAACATCGATACCAACAAGCTGACGGAGCACCAAACAACAATACGATAAGTACCCACACCCCTATATCTACATAAATATAAGATTATCAAAATATATGCATGTACTTACGTACATACATATCTATAGAAAAACATATCCCATTACATCCATTAGATGTCCGAGCTAACATTCCAAGCCGGTCTCTGATAAACAAAAAATTTTCAGGTAAAAGTGTTACCGTTTTAGAAATATTTACATTTTTTTGAATAAAAAAAAATCGTGCCTTTTCATGTATTTTTCTAACTGCATCTACAAACCAGGCTATACTTAGCAAATTTTTTATGTAAAATGCTTCCAGATAGTTGCTTCTCCATACTCAAATGCAATGTAGTTAAAATATATTAAGGAACCATCATAAAACTGAGCTATAACTTTACATTACAAAAAAAATTGCTCGTTTAATAAAGATTTCAGAAAGGTGCCACTCTTACTGTTTCGAATAAAAAAAAAGTTATAGCCGCTTTTGTGGGCAAAGGACTGAGACGCGCTAGAATGTATTTAATAGATTTAAATTTAAGTTGCTCTTGTTACCGACCAATGACATGCTAAATAGTACAAAGGTACATTATTACATGCTCCTGACATTATTTTATGTAACCTACCGGAATTCGGACTAGAGCCTATAACAAGGGCTATATCCATCAACATTTTTTGTGAAGAATGGGTTCACGTGAAATAAAATATACATGAGTTGTTTGAAGAAAAATTTATTCATTTATTTATAAAATATGCTCAAATTAGCGACCTTCTCCAATACAAACTCGGCACCTTTTAAGAAAAGACGCTTTTAGAGATCTTAAACTCAATTTGGCTATCTCAGCAGCAGCTCCAAATTAGCGACCTTCTTCTCAAATACAAACTCGGCACCTTTTAAGAAAAGACGCTTTTAGAGATCTTAAACTCAATTTGGCTATCTCAGCAGCAGCTCCATTTATTTGTCCCCGCAAATGCTCTTCGTTTTGAATTGTTTTTGAATAAATTTTGTCCTTAAGAAAGCCCCAGAAGAAAAAATCGAATGGATTCAGGTCTGGCGATCGAGCGGGCCACGTGATTGGCCCGTATCGTCCAATCCATCGGCGAGGATAAGTTTCGTCTAAATGAGCTCTTACTTCACGCCCGTAGTGAGCAGGGCACCCGTCATTTTGCAGCCATAGTCTTCGCCGCTTGTTTAAGGGTACATCCTCTAAAAGAGTTGGAAGCCGATCCTAAAGGAACTCTAAATGACTGTGTGAGTTGAGCGTTAGCGGCAGTTCCACAGGTCCCAATTCTGACAATTAAAAATACCGCACCATAAATTTATTTTGTACTGGTACTGCGGAACGATCTTCTCTCATTTCGTGAGGATGGTCTATCTGCCAACTGTGAAGGTTATGTAAATTAAAATAACCATCAAGTTTGCATGATGATTCATCGCTCCAAATTGTTTTATTAAAAAAGTTTGGGTCTGATTCATGCATTCGCAACATTTCCCGGCAAAATCTAACCCTCGACAGGTAGTCTCTTTCTTGTAGATCCTGAACACGTTGAATGTGGTTGGGATGAAACCGATGGCCTTTCAAAGCTTTGTGAACTGTAGTTTTTGGTATTCCCGTCCGTCTTTCCATCATTCTCACTCTCTCGACACAACTTCAACATCTACCGTTGCAGGAGTCCTGTTTCGCCGCCACGCCTTCCAGGTATGCGACCTTAAAAAAGTGAAAAATGATAGTTAACAAGCAAGCAAACAAGAAAGGTGTAAAAATCAATTACCATCATATATTTCTCTATGGGTCCGCGTGAATACTTCACGAGCCGGATGCCGACGATTCACAGTGTATTATTTCCACATTCTAGAAAATATTAATTACATTATTTTATGTCGCCCAATTTCAAAACAACATCAACAATGTTTTTAGAAATGCCTGCTAAAGACGAAACAATAACAATTACAAAATATAAACCAAAGTGTAGGGCGGGACGGGAATCGATTTGGAAGATTACTGAGCGCAGTATTATCTAAAATTGTATACTTGAAACTGAATTTCAATGTTTAATTTGTTGGCGTTATGTGATTTATGCAACAAGTGCTAAAATACCATTTTGGTCTTATTTTTTTAGGTATGTTCTTTTTAATGAATATACATTTTTGGGATTTTAGTAAACTAGGACTGAGTATTTTATGTTAAAGTAAAACGATGTTAATTTAGATTTATTTTATTAATTTCATTAGACCCGCAAACTCGTTATCCGCCACTATTCGATAAAGTTTGTATCTCAGTTTATTTACCACTCCTCTTTGACTTTAAACAACACAATTTTAGCTGCTGGAAAGTGCAGGTTTTAATGAAATTTTCATTTTTCAGGCCTACTAGGAATTTCATTTTCTTCGAGTAATTTATTTGAATTTCATCTCGGCCGAGACAAATTCTTGTATTACCGCTTTGAATAGAGAAAGCCTAATTCACAACTTTCCAATAGTATCCCACTTTTGTAAATAGAGCAAGAAATATTGAACTTGTAACGGAATTTCGTTGACCCACCTTGATTTTTTATCGATATTTTCCACGTACATAATTTAAAAAAAAAAAATGTATTTTTAAGTCCATTTTTGTCAGTTTATAATTCATTGTTATAGGGAAATTCTAAATATCAATTTTGGGCATTTTAGCCTTTGTAGTTAGTTAAATATTTCAGTTTTTGCCGTTTTAAAATTGCAGTTATATAATAGGGTGGCGTGGCAGAAACTCTAAATTACCAATTTTTTGTAAAAAGCTGCGCCTATCTTATAACATACCTTCTGAAAAATTTCATTAATCTATCTTCAATAGTTTTCGAGTTACAGAATTAAAAGCAGCTAGATGGGTCAAATCTTACACTGTGCGATTGGGGTATCGCTCTGCATAGAGTCTTTGAGCAGCTCTGGCATTACAGCAAGCTTCACCGTAAATTAGGTGAATATCCGCATATTCATACTGCGTGTTCTCTGTCATAGTATTAATAACGCAATGTTCGAAGTGTCCAATTTCACAAAATCCACTTTCACTAATTCCGGTAAGTATCATAAAATAATGTCAGGAGCAGGTATTAATGTACCTTTGTACTATTTAGCATGTCATTGGTCGGTAAGAAGAGAAACTTAAATTTAAATCTATTAAATACATTCTAGCGTGTATCAGTCCTTTGCCCACAAAAGCGGCTATAACTTTTTTTTTTCTATTCGAAACAGTAAGATTGATACCTTTCTGAAATCTTTATTAAGTGAACAATTTTTTTATGTAATGTAAAGTTATATCTCAGTACATTTTGTTTTCACCAGAGATAGTCAAAGTTGGGGAAGAAAATATCAAAAAGTTTAAAATCCCAAAATAGTTATAATTTTATGATGGTTCCTTAATATATTTTAACTAAATTGCATGTGGGTATGGAGGTATTTTGAAATCGGTCCAGCTCACTTAAATCCTAATATTTTTCGGAAATATTTTGGTGGACGTCTTAAAATATAATAGATTTTATAATTCTAGTGGAAAAATAGTACCGATTTTTCTTTGTATAGGGAGCGATGCAGTCTAATGTACATACATACATCTGCTTTTGCTTAAGGTTATATTTTTTGTTTTTTTCTATCTAGATCCCTACCTCTACCCTTCCGTTCTAATTATATTTATGTTATTCTGTTTTCCTTTATCTTCATTTTTATCTTTATACTCTATCGATAAAAAATCGATAGTAACATTCAATAAAATATCGATAAAAAAAACAATAAATGTATCGATAACAAAATCGATGAAAAATTCGATAAAAACTTCGATAGCAAAATCGATAATAATATATTCAGCAAGATTTATTAAAAACTCGACAAAAATATCGATGAAAATATCCATAACAAAAACGATAAAAATATCCATAACAAAATCGATAACATATTGATAACAAAATCAATAAAAACATCCATAACAAAATCGATAAATATCGATAACAAAATTGATATATATTGATTACAAAATCGATAAATATAGATAACGAAATCGATAATTATCGACAACAAAATCGATAACAAAATCGACAAAAATTATCATAACAAATAACAAATAAATATCGATAACAAAATCGATAAAAACATCCTTAACAAAATCGATAAATATCGATAACAAAATTGATAAAAATCGATAACAAAATTGATAAAAATCGATAACAAGATCGATAAATATCGATAACAAAATCTATAAATAACGATAACAACATCGATAATTATCGACAAGATCGATAAAAATGTCGCCAACAAAATCGATAAAAAAATCGATAAAAATATCGATAACAAAATCGACAAAAATTATCATAACAAATAAATATCGACAACAAAATCGATAGCAAAGTCGAAGAATATCGATAACAAAATCGACAACAAAATCGATGAATATCGATAACAAAATCGAACAAAACAAAATCCATAAAAATATCGATAACAAAATCGACAAAAATTATCATAACAAAATTGATAAATATTGATAACAAAATCGAAAAAAAAAATCGATAAATATCGATAACAAAATCTACAAATATCGATAACAAAATCTATAACAAAATCGATAAATATCGATAACAAACGCGATAAATATCGAAAACAAAATCGATAAAAAAAATCGCTAACAAAGTAGTTAAAAATATCGATTGCAAAATCGATAGCAAATCGATATTAAAATCGATAAAAATATCGATTATTATATCGATAAGTTCCGAAAATATCGATAGCAAAAATGATAACAATATCGATAAAAATTTCGATAAGAATTTCGATAACAAAACCGATAAAAATATTGATTATTGTATCGATAAGTCCCGAGAATCCCGAAAATCTCAAAAATCCCAAAATAGTTCCCACATTGAGTCTCTGTGTCTGTCTCTATATCCTTTCCTCTTTAATCACTTTTATTTTAATCTTTTTTTCCCGTATCTTCATCTTTCTTTCATCTTTACTTTTACCGGTATCCTCATCCTCCTCTTTGTCTTTACTTTCATGTTTATCATTTTCTTCATCAACATATTCCTCTTCAGCCTTGTCCTTATATATATATAAGTAAATTGTTTAAAATTACCTTGGTCTTAATTTTTGCCTTTATCTTTACGCATCTTTGCTTTTGTTTTTATTTTTACTTTTGCCTTTATTGTTTTCTTTATGTATGTGCGTAGTCACCGTTACTTTCATTCTTGTATTGGTCTTTTTCTAAGTGTCATTCTTTAACCTTTTATTAGCAAATTTTTTTTAAATGAATACCATATGCATAAACAAAAGAAGCATTTGTTTCAACCCCAAACGTTTCCGTTGATTCATTTCCGTTGCACCATTTCCGTATGCAATTTCCGTTAAATTTGCCAATTTACTCCTAACCAACCAACCACCGCTAAAGAAATTTCACTTCAATAAAAAAGTCACATGAAAGCCCTGTATGAAATCCTGTTTGGTGGCGAACAGCTCGGAGAGGTCTTTCCCAATTCTGACGAAGCTGGTGTTATTGCTCAACGTCATTTTACATAGCCGTATCAGTTTGGGGGGGGATGCCAAATTTAGACATAGCGGCGTATAAGCAACTCCTTTTAGTGCTGTCGAAAGCGGCTTTAAAGTCGACAAATAGGTGGTAAGTGTCGATCCTTTTCGCGGGTCTTTTCCTGGTCTATGGTGGATTTACCAGGTCTGAAGCCACACTGATAAGGTCCTAAGGGGGGTCAAGGTTCTTGGTGCTGTTATCACACGTGATGCAGTGCTCTGGATCAGGGGCTGTCGATAGCTCAAGACCGACCATACGTTGCGAAGAGTCACACCCTGAGAGAGGTGTCCCTGACTGAATATGGCGGATCTAGATAGAATAACTCGATAAAATCCTTAAGTCCAGGTGTTAATCGGACCGTGCCTGCGGACTGAATGGCACTACGTTGTCTTTTTACGGTGTACTCCAGTCACGTGGCGCCGTCTGGTTTTATTTATTCTTTCCGGGGTACCGGGGCTCTGCCTCGGATGACCTCTCTCTTCCCCCTTGCTCGTGGGATTCTATGGAAGAAACACAAATAAATAAAAAACAAAACAATAAAATCTCGGTGCACGTGATGCCTAACGAGATTGCTGACCAAATGGCGATCGCAGCGGACGAACTGGGTGCAAAACCAAACGTCCAAGGCGATAAACCCTCTCGGGATGCTGTAATGGACGAAATGGACTTTGATCCAAATGGCCTTCTCAGCAACCCGGTGGCCATAGATGTCGATGTTGCCAACATGGGCTCTGGTTCAAATGGCAACGACATCCAAATACCCACAGACGAGGAGGAGGCGCTCTTATCGTCACAGCAGGAGGATGCTAGTACTCCTAAAAGAAAATTCTCTGGAGCAGGTAAAAATCGCTACAAATTCTACCTCTCCAGAGGTGTCAGCGAAAGCGATGCCAAACGGCTAGCCATTATTCCGATGGCAAAAGGAAAGGCCGAACTGGCTTTTCTGGCTGGCACAAAGCTTAAGAGGAACCGGTCGGTGAACCTTACATCTTCCCCGATGGAGAACTCTCCCAAAGCGGAACCAGGTCCAGCTGACAAATATGGGACCAAAGGAACCTAGTGTCAAGGCAACTTTTTCCGATGTCACAAAGGTGCCGATCTGTCAGGCGGACATTGATAATGGGGTTCGGTTAGGGTTACTCCCTAAAGGGTACCCTAAAACACTTTGGTCCTTAGACCAACTACAGGCCATTCAGGCGGGCATCCTGGAGGAGGTGAAGAGACAGCGAAAGGGCTCTGTGAAGCCCACGTTTAGCGGTTGCACCTTCCGCCCGGGATGGATGCCAATTGGCTGCGGAGACGCTGACACGCTGGAGTGGCTGCGCAAGGTATCCCAAACCCTGAAACCTTGGAACGCCGCAGAAATTGTGGTAATGAATGTCACTGACGTAGCCAAACCCAGTGTCTACGTTGGGTACTTTCCGGAGCCATCAATTACTCCAGTGGACAGTATCCTTGGCCTTGTAGAGGGTCTGAACGAAGGGCTGCGGGTAGGTAGCTGGAGGGTGCTCAACAGGGAAAAGAAAGGACCCACCACTGAGCTCACTCTAGCGGTTGACCCGCACTCAGCGGAGACACTCGACAGGCTGGGATACCTAGTCAATTATGGATATGGCAAGTTGCGCATCCATCAAAAAGGGAAGACGACTGAGTCGTCAGACCCGAAGTGTACACAGCCTGCTAATGCCAGTTCCTCCTCCACTGCACAAAGTGCTTGCATCGAAGAGAGACCTTGCGGTTCCAAGAACGTACCCAAGGGACTGCTAAGGTTACCTTCAGAGCAGTCAGGGGCAGCGGAGAAGGAAAAAGCACCTGTTCAGGAGTCGATAGAGCGGCCCTGCTGCTTAGAAGACACTCCTGGCACGGAAAAGACAGCTATGATACGAAAGGATATTCCTGGCCTTCTAATGGATTGGATCATAAGCTGGTTGAAATCCAGAACTATAATAGCGAAACTAGGAGACAATAGGCAATCAGTAACAGCCACCCGTGGCTGTCCTCAAGGGGGAGTCTTATCGCCCCTACTTTGGACACTGGTTGTTGACGAACTTCTCGAAAAGCTAAATGGCAATGGATTCAAGGCATATGGATATGCAGATGACCTCGTCATCTATGTTGTCGACTGGCTTGAGGACAAAATTTCTTCCAGATTGCAAGCTGCGCTCAGTTTAACAGAAGACTGGTGTGCTTCAAAGGGATTGTCAATAAACCCGCAGAAGTCCACCGTTGTCCCATTTACCAAAAGAAGGAAAGTCAACTTGACTAAACCCTCCTTGGCAAGGACAGAAATGGAGTTCTCAGAAGAGGCGAAGTATCTAGGGGTAAGTCTGGACAAAAGGCTCAATTGGAACTCACATTACCAACAAGGCTACAAGGGCGTTTTATGCCTGCCAGAGACTCCATGGTAAAACTTGGGGAATATCACCCAAACTAACGTATTGGTCTTTCAATACGGTCGTGAAACCTGTTGTCACATATGCGGCACTGGCGTGGTGGCCAAAAGCGAAAAAAGCAAGTACGGGTGCCACCTTGAGCAAGCTACACTGCTTGATCTGTGTGGCCATCACAGGAGCTATGCGCACCTGTCCAATGGATGCCCTCGGTATAATTACAGGCATTCCTCCTCTATCTATTCTGATAGAAAAGAAGGCCTGCTGAAGCTCCCTACGGCTGCCCAATATAATCAGCATGATGAGTGGAGATCTTTGGGGTCACTTGGAGGTTCTCAAGCCTTTTCTGGATGATCCCGCCATCAAGCTCACAGATATCATGCTACCGAAATTAGCCTTTGATAAGCCCTACAAGGTCAGAATTTCTTAAAGGGCCTGCTGTAAAGCGATAAAATCTATGATTGAAAAAGGGTCCCAAGTATGGTATACCTATGGATCAAAGATGGAAGACGGGAGTACTGGGGCAGGCGTGCTTGGACCAAGGTTCCAGAAAAGTCTGCCAATGGGCTCATACCCAACCATATTCCAGGCGGAGATCTTCGCAATCGAAGTCTGTGTTCGGGAATGTCTTGGGAGAAGGACAGACTGGGCCAGAAGAAATATTATGTCGGATAGCCAGGCAGCACTAAGGGCTTTAGACTCATTTAGAACGACATCAAGTCTTGTGGACAGTTGTAAAACTCTTCTGAATAGCCTAGGAGCCAATAATAGAGTTACGTTGTGGTGGGTCCCTGGGCATGAAGGGTTTGAAGGCAACGAAAGGGCTGACTATCTCGCAAAACGTGGGGCCCAAACGTGATTGCATGGTTCCGAGCCTTTCTGTGGTACATCTATAGGATACACTGTAGAACTACTTAGGAGTTGGGAGGAATCTCAGATTGCTGCCCACTGGCGTAAGTCAAAGGGAATGAGACAATCAAAGAAATTCATAACTCCTTCCAAGAGGAACTCAGAAAGACTCCGTGAACTCAGCCGGGAGGGTCTTAGGACTATTACAGGCTACCTGACAGGACACTGCAAGTTAAGGTACCATCTAAACAAAATGGGGCTTTCTGTAGAGACGGACTGCAGGTTCTGTGGGCTGGCGGAGGAAACCTCGGAGCACATTCTGTGTGACTGCCCGCGTATCATGAATAGCAGACTGATGCACCTTGGGGAACGATTGTCTTCTCCATCCAAGATTTGGAACACGGCACCCTCCAATGTGCTTAATTTCTTGAATAGCCTAAGGTTGTAGTGACTAAAATCAGGGCTTAACACAATAGATCTTTTTTAGGTCGCAGCGCGAGTATACCCGACGTACTAATAATAGCAATAATAATAATAATAAGGTCCTATCAGTTCGTTGACGGTGGGCTTCAGTCTTTCACACAATACACTCGATAGGACCTTATAACCTATGCTTAGAAGGCTGATTCCGCGGTAGTTGGCGCGAATGTCGGGATTCTTGTGGATTGGGCAGAGCACACTTAAATTCCAGTCGTCGGACATGCGTTCATCTGACCATATTCTGCACCAGAGTTGATGCATACACCTTATCAACTCCTCACCACCGTACTTAAATAGCTCAGCTGGCAGGCTGCCAGCTCCAGCTGCTTTGTTGTTTTTCAGCCGCGTTATTCCTATTCGTACGTAATCATAGACAGGCGGAGGAACATCGACTCCGTCATCATCGACTGGAAGATCGGGTTCTTCAACTTTCCAAGCTGCTACCATTCAGGAGGTTGGAGAAATGTTCCCTCTATAATTTAAGTATGTTCTGAACATCGGTAACTAGGTCGCCATTGTTGGTCTTACAGGAGTACGCCCAGGCCTTGAAACCTTCCGTAAGTCGCCTAACTCTCCGGTAAAATTTTCGGGAATTCTTTCTGTCGTCCAGCATTTCAAGCTCTTCGCACTCACGTATTTCGGCTTCTCTCTTCTTATTGTGGCAAATACGTCTCGCTTCCCTCTTCAGATCCCTATAGCAGTCCCACATAACGCGCGTTGCGCCCGATCGCAGCGTGGCCCTGTAGGCGGCATCTTTTTTCTCAGCAGCGTCCTGACACTCCTCATCATACCAGTTGTTCTTTCGGGCTCGCTGAACTACTCCTTCGGCGGCGGTACTTAATGAGCGGGAGTGGTTCCACTGCTCGCATATGTCGGTTTGTTGAAGAGCGCTCTCTGAGAGCAGATGTGAGAATCGAGTACCGAATGCATTGGCTGTCTGCTGTAATTGCAGATTTTCGACGTTAAGCTTTCCTGGCATATATGGACGCACATTTTTTGCTGCACAGAGGCGGGTCCGTATCTTGGCTGCAACAAGATAGTGGTCCGAGTTGATGTTTGGCCCTCGGAGCGTACGTGCGTCCAAAACGCTGGAAGAATGCCTTCCGTCTATCACAACATGATCGATTTGATTTCTCGTTTTTCGATCTGGAGACAGCCACGTAGCTTGATGGATCTTTTTATGCTTGAACCTAGTACTGCATACTACCATATTTCGGGCCCCGGCGAAGCCCGTTCTCGGACGTTTCGCCGTGGAGGCTGAATTTTCCGATGGTGGTTCCAAAGATCCCTTCCTTTCCCACCCTGGCATTGAAGTCGCCAAGCACGATTTTGATATCGTGGCGGGCGCACCGCTTGTACGTGCACTTCAAGCGCTCATAGAGGAGATCCTTTGATACCTCATCCTTCTCTTCCGTCGGGGCATGGGCGCTGATGAGCGAGATGTTGAAGAATTTCGCCTTGATGCGGATTAGGACTAGACGCTCGTCCACCGGGGTGAACGACGGTACTCGGCGACGGAGTCTCTCTCCCACCACAAATCCAACACCGAATTTGCGCTCCTTTACATGGCAGCTGTAGTATACATCGCAAGGGCCCAGACATTGCTTGCCTTGCCCCGTCCAACGCATTTCTTAGATGGCGGTTATTTTAGCTTTCGCTCTTACGAGGACATCAAGCAGCGGGGCAGAGGCACCTTCCCCGTCAAGGGACCGGATATTCCAGGTGCGTGCCCTCAAATCGTAGTCCTTTAATCGTTTGCCGTGGTTTACAAGTCGTACTTAGCACGGTGCATAGGCAAAAGCAAACGATAATTTACAAGGCGTACTTAGCACGGTGCATAGGCAACTGGCTGAGTCAGTGGGATCGTCGGTTCGAATCCTACTGAAAGAAGTCTGATGAGGAAATGTGGTGATTTCCGAAATAGCTGTCACTTCTACCATTTTTCAAATTATTGTTGCTTTTCCACAATAAAATTTTCATTTAAAAAACGGCCTCGAGCTCAATATAAATTGTTGAATATAATTGTTATAAAGGCCAAAAAAATAACAAAAACAAATAACTTAAGGACGAGCACACCTAAAAGTTAAACATTCTAAAAATAGAATTATTAGCACTAACCAACAATACCAATAACCACATGATCAAGTGAATTGCAGCGGAATAGCTGCGCTTGATTGTGTTAGCATAACAAAAATGAGAATAGTGGAAAAAATAATGTAAAAAAAATATTTTTTAAAAACAAGCTTTTATTTAACATGTACAATCAAAGGAATAAAATAAAGTAGTGTAACAAAAGATTTTTTAGCAAGAAAATTTTGTCAAAACTGCACTAAAATAATAATATCCCAACGGTTTTTACCCTCCATTCCCGCCCATCCGCACGAGGGGCGCAGTCCGCATGACGTACGGAACCAATATTTTAAATTTTTGTGCCGAGTCACGATAGGCAGGAGTTTGTTAAGTGTCGAGATCTAAAACTGTTCAGCTACAGAACTAAATTCATCAGCTGATTTTATGTATTTATGTCAATAATTCACTTATTGAGAGAGGAGAGTATCGCTTTCTTAATGCTGAAAAGCGGATCTGATATATCAAACGTGCTGGAATGAGAGTTAAAATCCTGGCATAAGCAACGGAGTGGGTCGTGCAATTCAAAATTGGTTTTACAAGCTTTCAGAAATATGGGACAAAAGTGTCTTGATACGCGTGACGGAACATTAAAGCTTACATCAGCCAGAAGAGACGGACTTGAAATTGAACCTGTCAGTAATTTAACCATAAAAATTATACCAAGCATTTCCCTGCGACTGGCAAGGGTAGGAAGGTTAATAAGTTTTAAGCGACTCGTATAAGGTGGAAGACTATATTGAGAATCCCATCGGAAATTTCTTAAAGCAAAAAGTAGGAATTGTTTTTGAATTGATTCTATCTTGTCTGAGTAAATTTGATATGGATTCCAAACCACCGAGCCGTATTCCAGAATCGGCCTAACTAATGTTGTAAACAGGGTTTTAGTGATATACGGGTCACTAAATTCTTTTGACCATCGTTTCACAAATGCAAGTACACCTTTAGCCTTGTTGACTGTCACATTAATGTGAAGATTAAAATTAAGATTAGGATCCATTGTGATACCAAGGTCCACAAAATTGTATACCTGTTCCAGGTTATGGTTACCTATTATATAAGAAACTGGCAGAACAGCTCTTCGCGAGAAGCACATTACTTTTCATTTCTTAAGATTTAGAGGCATAAGATTTACTTTACACCAGTAAGCCATGCTGTTTAAGTCTGATTGTAGCAAAGACCTTTCTTCAATTGAAACGTACGATTTATAAAGTTTTACATCATCTGCATACATTAAAATTTTGGAGAATTTTATATCTGTAGAAATATCGTTTATAAAAAGCAAGAACAGAATCGGGCCTAGGTGGCTACCCTGAGGGACTCCCGAAGTAACATCAATGACGTCAGAGATAGTATTTTTAAACAATACCCTTTGTGATCTATCATAGAGGTATGAAGAGATCCAACGTAGAAAATTAGGTGGAAGACCAAGAAGATCAAGTTTATAGATGAGCACCGAGTGGCACACTTTGTCAAATGCTTTACTGAAATCAGTATATATAACATCAACAGTTTTGCTCTCACTAAATGCTTTTGAGATATAGGATGTTAATTCAAGTAAATTTGTAGAAGTTGATTTGCCCTTGCAAAATCCATGTTGACTGTATGAAATGCTTGAAGTGATAGAATGCGTCAACCGATTTGTTATAATTGCTTCAAATAATTTAGGAATTGCAGAAAGCCTAGCTATGCCCCGGTAGTTCTCCACTGAAGACCTGCTACCGCTTTTATGTAAGGGGGTTATGAACGATTCCTTCCATACAGTTGGAAAAACGCCCTCTTTAGAGACAAATTAAATAAGGCTGTTAACGGCTCATAGAGATAATCAGCACAATTTCTAAGAAAACAAGTGGGGATCTGGTCAGGACCATAACTAAAAGACTGCTTTAAGGACTTCAGGTAAACTAAAACATCATAGGGTTATGTATTGAGTTAATTGGACTTAGTTTAAAAGGATAGTCAAAGTATGCTTGGGAGTTAGTGGCATAATTGGATTTAAAAAACTGAGCGAACATGTTAGAAATTGTTTGACTATCACCAGAGACGGTATTTTGATACTTCATGGCGGAAGGAAACCCACGTACATTTC
>NW_016159193.1:53010-53312 GCF_001687245.7 Rhagoletis zephyria
GTCTACGGCAAAGAGTACGCCACCGCCGACTCTGTCCTCCCGATCTTTTCTGTAGATATGATAATTATTTGAAAGAATCTCTGAATTAAAAGTGTGAGGTTTGAGCCAAGTTTCAGTCAAAGAAATTATATTATAATTGCATTCAAGGCCATTAAGATAGAAATTGTAAAATGAATAAAATAAAATAAGTTAAGGTCTCGTTAAAGCTGCCAAGTCTTCTGTTCTCTTTCATTGCAAGTTGAATTATTTTAATATCTATTGCAAAATTTTGTACATAAAATGAAATAACACTTTTTAATATA
>NW_016159193.1:55131-71137 GCF_001687245.7 Rhagoletis zephyria
GACAGCTTTAACAATTTTATAGTGGTTTTACGTTCTTTGGCAAATTACGCTCTGTTAGCCATAAATCTTACTATTTTTTGACCGCCTTTGAATCAAGACCCCTGGACCATATGGGGAATTCGTTTATATTTTAAATTGCATTGTCATCGTGATTGGAACTATGCTGAAAATTTCAAGTCTCTAACTTGTCGGGAAGTCAGTTTAAAATCGATTGGAAATTTCCGCGATTTGCGCGGGATGACCAAGTTAAATAAAAGCTTATAACAAAAAGCAAACGATAATTTACAAGGCGTACTTAGCACGGTGCATAGACAACTGGCTGAGTCAGTGGGATCGTCGGTTCGAATCCTACTGAAAGAAGTGTGATGAGTAAATGTGGTGATTGCCGAAATAGCTATCACTTCTACCATTTTTCAAATTATTGTTGCTTTTCCACAATAAAATTTTCATTTAAAAAACGGCCTCGAGCTCAATATAAATTGTTGAATATAATTGTTATAAAGGCCAAAAAAATAACAAAAACAAATTAATTTCCGTACCTTAACTTAACTTAATATTTAGGCCAACCTAAACTTTTCACTCCAAGCTAGCGATATGTATGTATGTGAAACAGTATTGGAGATCGCTGTTTAAAATCTGCCCAAATTTCCAAAGGGTTTTAGAGTGCCAATTTGTACCATTTTGTAGAAGGTCGTTTAGCAATTAACGTTTCTACTAAAAAAGTAACAATATACATATAAGTAATAGTACATAATGAAAATTCCACAGAACAGTTACAGGGAGTACACAAAATTATTTCAGTACTGTATGTGTATTAGAGGTTTACGCCGACAGGCTTTGCGGTGGCGGCGTGTTCAACTTCAAAAAGAATCGGCGGCGGCGGCGACGCCGGCGCGTCTGGAAACGCCGGCGCTACTGCCCATAAGGTAGAGTCCAAAGAGCCATGAGGCTTCTAATCTCATCATGTCATCAGATTATAATTCTATTTAATTCATTCATTGAATTCAAATGTTGAGTGACTGCTGCTGATGGATGGGCGAACAGAAGAAAGTCTATATAGTATATACATTAGGTTTCCCATTGAAAATGATTTTTTTTGAAAATTTAAAGACCCTACCCCCTAATTTGATTCGTTTTTATGAGAAATATTATTGCCTATTTTTATAGATTTTTTAAAGGCCATTTAGAGGTCGCGGCCTGTCGATTTAGGTNGTATAAATGAAAATGTTGGGAAATGAAGTTGGAGTTTTTTTTTACATTCATGTAATTGACATTGTAAAATATTGGGGCTTCCGAGTACGCATGGTATTTTGGGTTTTGGTATAATATAGAACATCCAAATAAATCAAAATTGGTAAATATGCACATTCATGCTTTTGGTATAAGAAGGCGATATGTATGTACAAGTGCACATTGTACACACAAGTCAATGCATCGAAAGGAAATACATCGATATACCGATGTATATCGGAAGGTCGAAAACATCCGTTTTATACGATACATCGAATAGCAAACATCGATGTTCGCGATGCATCGATGGTTTTTCTGCATCCCTGCAGGGTTTTAAATACGCAAAAGCACACCTGACCAGTGTTGCCACTTGAGAAATGTTTATGTACCAAAATGCCTACCAAATCAGTTTTCAAACTACCAAACATCTTTCCATCATTAAAACGAAATTTCTTGAATTTAAGGATTTTTAGCTACGCAAATTAGCAGTAAAAATTAAAATCTTTCTCTCAAGATAGGCAATTTTTCGTTAAATTTCAACAGCTGATCGATCATGTCTTTGGGAAGTGAGTAAACTCATACTTGGACAACTCCTACGTGTGACCAAATTGAAAGCAATTTTTGAACGTGGAAACGCAAAATAACCCAGCAAGCAGAGAAACGTAAATTTTACTGAGTGCAGTGCAATCTCGTACAATTTTCGTATCCGGGAACGAACAGGAAACGACTACAATTTTCGTTAATTCACGTATTCAAAATCGGTCAAAAGGCAATGCGGTTTTCGTATCCAGAAACGAACAGAAACGACTACAGTTTTCGTTCATTTTCGTATCTGGAAAACGTTCGAATATGATGACGTAATTTGAAAGCAAATACTGTATTTAAGTTTTTCAAGTAGCAGTGCAGAATAGTGTGCTAGTATTTGTTAGCTTTCTGAAGGTGCCGTGTTCGATGCCGTCAGGTACTTCCTTAATTTATCTTTTTCCGAACTATGAAAAAGCATCTGTCAAGTGCAGAACGAAAGCGTATTGGACAAAAAATTTATCCAGAAAATTTTCAGAAAAACAGACAAAAACGCATCCGTTTCAAAACATATGTTTCTGCTACATATTTTCCTCCACTTTTTTTCCTTTACGGATCCATTTCCGTTTTTTTTTTGCTGGCTGTGAAGCGAACAAATATTAGTGCTCAATTTGGTTGCATTTCCAAAACATTTTTGCCTACCAAAAGCTTTATCAAACCAATCAAACTACCAAAGGAAAATGAAGCTACCAATTTTGGTCCAATTGGACCAGAACGGCAACGCTGCACCTGACGACCCGTACCGGAAGCACCCCACCAAAAAATTTGCGTCTTATATAAGCCCTATTTAATATGAACGTAAGCCTTAGCATTTAATGCATGGAAGTTGTAAGGAATACACCTGATTTAAACGTATTGATGTCATTGAGAATAAGGTTTAACTCTCTCTCGGGCGGAGCCGAACATTGGATACCCGGCGCAAGTATCAAATATAGTTTTTCACCTTTCCGAAAACTACCGCTACATAGTATGAAGGGGTGGTTTTACCCCTATACCTACCCTAGACACAATAGCTGTTTTTTCTTGGGCAATGATCGGGATCCGGATAAAAAATTTGCACGCAAATGCAACAACAATGATATGATCTTGATAGAGATCGGGTTCAATTTATGATCCGCTCTGTTTGGTTTGTGTCACTGTAAATTCGGCAGTACAATTTATTTTACTTGCTTCAAATAAATTGCCTTTACGTTAAATACTTGTTTAAGTGAATATTATTTCGTTTAAATGTACCTTTCCCCGTTTAGTATGTTCATTTTTATAATTTCGTCTTCCTCGTGCTAGTAGTATAAAATTAGTGCTGCCAACCCCAATAGGAATGATCCAGACCGTTTCCGTGAGAAATGATCGTGATCAGCGTTGCCACTAACAATTTTTTCCCCTACCAATTTTCTTCCCAAATCTGACCAAAATCGTTTAAAACCTACCAAATAAATTTCAACGACAAAAAAAAATTCTGAAAGCAAACAATTCATTTATTTAAGATTAATAGCCCAATTCTGTATCGGTGACAAAAATTTGTTTACTGACTAATTTAAGCTTTATCATATATTTTTCCGTAATTAAAACTTTGACAAGAATTTGTCACTGATACAGAATATTTAACTGTTCCGAATACACAAACATTTACATATATAAATATATGTACTTTGTACATTTTAATACAAAAAAGAAATAAATGAGATCAGATCATTTAACATTTCTTGACTGTTTGAATTATATACATATGTACATGTTATGTACCAATAAGTTTAATTTTTTAAAAGTAAATTTAAATCTATTAATTACACATGCAAATCTTCAGCAGCTGACCACACATAGTGCGGCTCATTTTTGTTCCTTGTATAACATTATACTATTGATACTGTCAATCTTAAGTTTCTTTCTTAGTTTAGTTTTTATTATTAAAAACAAAATTGGCGAGATGCAAGAAGCTATTTTGCTTCTGCTTAAGCCCTAACTCAAATAATTTTACGATTTAATTTCATATTAATTTAGTTCTTAATTATCGCTTCTCCTTTGTATAAAATGCTATGTGTTTGAATCGCCCATTATTGAATTTATATCGATAACTTGCGATAACAAATTTGTACACACGTCTTTGTATCGATGTACTAAAAGATTTTGACATAAAAGGTGCAAGAAAAATAAAACTCTCTCTTCATCAAAGTTCCGCTCTTAGCGTGTTCGATTTTTTATCTTAAAATATTTTATAAAACGCGAACCCTCTTGTGGACTAAAAACGCTTAGTCCGCCTTCAAACACTTGCGAGGCCCCAGCGAGATAAGTATTTTTCAATAAATACTTTGCGAACTTGTCCGACAGTGAGCAGCAAGTCTAAGAGAAGCGATGCTGGAGGAGGTTCAACCTCCACAGCTTCTACAAAGACACAAAGGCAACTACTGTGCTAAATACTCGTCGTACCGTGTGGAAGCAACAAATGGAGCGCATCCGCGACTTCGTTGAACGTATGAAGCATGATCCCACCTTGAGTTCCACATCGGAGCTGACTCTTAACTAACTGGACCAATGCTTGATCGTAACATTAGTATTGATGAATGGAATATTCCGAAAAATAATCGCTTAACTGGCTCGCTCTTCAACATTCCGCACCCAGTAGATCTTCTTATTGGTGCAGATCTATTTTATGATATACTCTCAGTAGGCCAAATTAAGCGTGGGTCTAACATGCCGATAGCACAGAACACTTTACTAGGCTGGATAGTGGCGGGAAAACTGTCCGCTCTAAAATTTAAGTAAAGTTAAGTATTTAAGTAGCAATTTTGTAAAGTATACCGACGCAAATGACGATTCAGCGCTCAATAACTCGATTAAAGCTTTCTGGCAAATTGAGGACATCAGCTCTCCATCTCACAATACATCGTGAGAATGTGAAGCGCACTTCAAAAGAAATAAGAAATAAGAAGAAAGAGGCAAAATTTCGCAGAAATGAACAACTGCGAGTAGAATATGTAGAATTTATGGAAGAGTTTATTAATTTATCTCATATAAAAAAGGTTGTACACGCTGATTTTAAGACTCCACACTACGTAATTCCTCATCACTGTGTATTTAAGCCATTTAGCTCCACGAGTTGTTTTTAATGCCTCATCAAAAACGGGCACTGGTGTATCGTTAAACGAACTGCTTATGAATGGGGCGTAATTCAACCTTACTTGTTTACAGCAATGCTTCGTTTTCGAAATTTTACATACGTTTTCACCGCGAACATTACACAAATGTACCGCCAGATATCACTTCATCCTGATGACCGACGTTTCCATTACACTTTATGGCGATCATGTGAAGATGATCCTGTTCAGATATTTCAATTGTGTACAGTCGCATACGGGACAGCATCTGCGTATTTTCTGCCAACATGCGCTTTACAACAGCTTTGCGAAGATGAAGGCCAATATTTTCCTTACGCCGCACAAGCAGGTCTAAATGGATTATATGTCGACGACTTATTGACAGGCGCTAATACTCTCCAAGATGCAAAGGTTTTGCAAAGACAACTAGAGGCAATGCTGTTGAGAGGAAAATTCGAGCTAAAGAAGTGGTGCGCCAATCATAATACCCGGATGTATCAGAACAAGATGAGGAGAAGTTTTTTCAAATTAATGGCAAAACTGCTGTTAAGACATTAGGTCACATTTGGAATCCATCTACCGATAAATTTCGTTATCAAATGCCACCTGCACAGAGCCCAAAAACATTTACAAAGCGCAGCATTCTCTCAGAAATTGCACAATTCTTTGACCCGCTTGGTTTAATTAGCCCGGTTGTAGTACTGGCAAACATATTCATGCAGCAGGCGTTTGCAGTTGTGCTGGGATCAGTTACTGCCTCATGTGTACCATATCTACGGTGACCATCCGTTCTGTTTTTTGCAGGACCGTACTGTTATTTAAAGGTCTATCCTGCGTAGGTTTTCAAAACAGAAAACCCCCAAAATGTACTGATTCTTTCCAAGTGTCGTGCCTTTATCCCGCATTTTCTTCGATATTTTAAAATTAACTTTTCCTAATCAAAATAAAAGCAGTGTCGATAACTAATTGATAACTACATAAGGGTAAGCTGGTTTTGAAGGTTCAACTAGGCAATGCGTTCTAAATATTGTACGGTTATGGACAATGGATGACGAGAACTTGAAGACCAGCATCAAATGTATCGATAACACTGTTCTACAAATTTTGTAGTAATCGCTTAAGAAAAAAAATATTTTCCAGGCCAATTTTCTTTTCAAACAAGCGTTTTTGTAATTTTTTCGAAAAAAGTGTTTTTGGTACATTTCGGACCTATTCGTCAATATCTCATGAAAAAATTATCCAATCAACATAAGCGACCTAGAGTCCTCTTACAAAAATATATTACTTTGCCGATTTCGATGAAAATTATTAGTGTTACAAGCGACCAAAAACGAAAAAATTGAAATTTCAATCATTTTCTTTTTACAGTAAATGAAAATCTGATGAGAAATGTAGATGTTACGGAACACAATCTGCACAAAAAATATATACTTTTGCAAAGAGCCCATCAATACCTTTCGAACTGTAAAAGTACTTCAAATACGTTTTTCGAAGAAATCTCGAAAACACTTCTTTGAAACCATGGTTATTTTTTCGTTTTCAACGACACAAAGTTTGCCTAAAAAATTTTGTTGTTTGTTTAATATTCATTAACTTTTTATAAAATTATAGCATATTCTACGTCTACATCCCATTTTAAAAATTTATGAAAATTAAAGAAAAAATAAACATAGGGGCGACAATTTTTTTTGTTGACGGTGCAGCGCATTTTCTTCCATATAAAAATTTTGTCAAATTTTGTACTTTGTATGGTAGAAAATCAAAAAAGGGGTGCGCTATTCAAATGACGAGGAATGTATATATATAGTATATTTTTGTTATTTTTATACTACGCAATTTTATCGAGCCCTAACCGCCAAAATAACGTAAGCGACATTTTTTTTCGAAATTTTCTTTTTGATGCAGAAATATTCCTAGAGCATCTAGATGCATTTCTGCATCAAAAAGAAAATTTTGAAAAAAATGTCGCTTACGTTATTTTGGCGGTTAGGGCTCGATATGTAGGTAAATTTTTAGAAAAATTTTCCTGCATTTTCAAAATATATTTATGGTCACTGTAACCATAGCAGATGGGAAAGATTTCGAGATCAATTACGTTGCATAAACGATTTTAAGCTTGAGCGCCAGGCGTTCATGCGTTTTCTGACAGTTCTGAAGATGGAGCATACTTATATGTGAGAAGTCTCTCTGAAGACCGAGAAGTTCTCATAAATAAATTATTATGTGATAAAACAAGAACGCCGCTTAAAAAATGTTGTTAGCCGAGACTGGAATTGTGCGCTGCGGTCATAATGGCCGAACTTGTAAAACGCATAAAAACAATTTTTGCTTTCATCGAATTTCAAAACATCAATTATTGGACCGACTCCACGATCGTTTTAAATTGGCTTCATCAAGATTCGTGCAGCTTGCAAACATTTGTCGCTAACCGCGTTGCGCTAACCGCGTTGCGCTAATTAAGGAACACCTTTTCTCAGTGACGCTACATACCAACCGACCTTAATCCAGCCGATTTATTATCTCGTGGTATACTACCTAAAGCATTAATTCATTCGAGCCTATGGTATAACGGCCCTAGTTTTTTAAATCAATCTGAAGATTTTTGGCCTTCTCCGCCTGTGGGAATTCAATATAATGCCGATGTCCTACAAAGAAAGAAAATAAAACTTGTTCTAGCAGCTACACGTGAAGTGAGCTTCATAGAAAACGTTAAATATCACAACAAGGGTATTCATCAAACCTTATAAATGCATTGTAAACCGTATAAACTTATAATTGTGTAAACCTTATAAATGAACTGTCAAAATTTATATGGAAACTCGTTTACACATTTCTGATAAGTTTCTCCAGCGATTTCACTAAATAAACTTGATAAACTGAAGTCAACGCAACTCTGTCGCAACTCTAGCTACGTTTTCTTGGGCAATAATCGGGATCCGCATAAAAATTTGGCACGCGAATTCAACAACAACGATGTGATCCTAATAGAGATCTGGTTCAATTATTATCCGTTCTGTTTGTTTTGTTTCACTGTTTGTTTTGTTTCACTGATAATTTGGCCGCAAAGTTTGGTAGCCGTGACAAATGAATTCAAACCCAAACAGACATTCTGCCATTGATTCTTCTAACTTGCTTCAAATAAATAGCCTTTATGTTATATGTGTATTTATTTAAATAGATATTATCTCGTAAATATAACTTTTTCCCATTTAGTCACTATTGTCGTATGTGTAAACGAATATAGAGTGTGGGTCGTTCATGTAACAGGGTGCGTAAACTTATAAGATTATCTGCTTGATAAAGTTATCGGTTTAGATGAATACCACTAACAATTATCAAAGTCTACTTAACCCATTCCTGCCGGCTGTACTTAACAAAGTACAGAAAAATGGGGTCCATTCCGAAAATTTTAAAGGGCAAACTATTAGCGATTTTTATTAAATAAGCACTCGTGCGTTTAATTGACAGTCCAATCTACACCTTACATTTTTTTTTCTGCCACTGGCTTTACATTTTGACATTTATGCTGTGTCAAAGTAAACCGAAACAGAAAATTGCTATCTATTAAGCGGTGTGTGTTTGTAAAGTAATATAAAAGTGTATCGTCTTGATTTAAATAATATTTTTAATTAAAAACGTGTGTCAGAAGACAGCAGTAAATATATTATTGTCAAGATTTGTTAATAAGTTGGGTTATATTTGATTTATTATGTGCGAAAGTTTGGTGTACTTTATAAAGTACAGCCGGCATTTACGCTATCAAAATTTGTGTTTTCTTCCCCAAATTTAGAAATGTCTGTAATAAAGAGAAAAAATGAAGAAGCAGTTAATGCTCTTTTATGTGATGATAGTGAAACTGATGATGTAGCAAATCCCGACTTGATCATCATTCCTCCCGAGCTAGACCCGCTAACTGACTCAGAAGAATTTGATCAGGATAATTTAGAGGATAATGTGCTGCCGAAAGATTTGCCAGGACGCATTGAACTGAACACCGATGATGACATGATTGAGTGCGAACCATCTCCGACGTCTGCACCATTATCAATAATAAACTGTTCATTAAAAGAGCTGGATCATCCTTCAACTTCTGCATCAGCGTCGCGCTCTAACTCCATTTCGGTGAAATACCTAGCTATCGGTAATTTGTTTACTTATACTCTTTGCTAGTTATGCAATTTTTTTAATCATTGGACCTACTTGTTTATTTCTCTTTTATAGATAACAGAAATTGTAAATGGCTCAAAAAAGATCCAAGATATTCCCTCGAATACAATGACGGTATTTATATTGAAACATTTGATACAACTAAGGAAAGGTTTGCAGATTATACACCAAACATGATTTTCAAAGAATTTTTAGCAGACGAAATAATTCAATACATGTGTGTCCAAACCATGTTATATGCACACTCCGATAAAAATAATCCTAAGTTTACAATTGACGTTGAGGAGATGAGAGTCTTTATCGCAATTCTGTTTTTTACTGGTTACCATAAGTTACCAACTGAACGTTCGTACTGGTCACTCGACGAGTATCTTGGAGTGCCTTTAGTTTCAGAAGCCATGGCAAGAGATCGTTTTATTGAAATAAAAAAATATCTTCATCTTGCAGACAACAGTGAAATAGATAATTCGACAGATAAAATGTATAAAGTAAAGCCTCTAATGACAATGTTGAATGGACGTTTTCAACAATTTGGTTATTTTCATTCCAATTTTTCTATTGATGAATCAATGATTAAATACTTCGGCAGGCATTCTGCGAAACAATTTATTAGAGGTAAACCAATATGTTTTGGTTACAAGGCGTGGATGTTAGCTAGCTCTTGTGGCTATTGTTATGATTTGGGTGTTTTTTGTGGGAAAAATACTGTCGAAGCTCGAAATATTCCATTAAATTTATTTGTTAATTTTTGTTGAAAAAATTCCCAACCCCGAGAGACATGCAATTTTTTTCGACAACTATTTTACCACCCATTCTCTGATGAGAAAGCTAGCTGACATGAAGTTAATAGCAAGTGGCACCGTTCGCAAAAATAGAATTCCTTATTGCAAGCTTGATAATAATAAGACTTTTAAAAAGCGTTCCCGTGGAACTTATGATTATCGATACGATACTCGCAACGATATTCTTGCAGTTAAGTGGGTCGATAATAATGTTTGTTCAATTCTTACAAATTTTGATACAATAACACCGATGCAATATGTTAAACGTTGGTCTCGCGAGAGTCAGAGCAAGATAAACGTATCACAACCAAATTTATATGCCACATATAATAAGCACATGGGTGGAGTCGATAATGTTGACCAAAATATAAATGCCTATCGCATAGCTCTAAGAGGAAAGAAATGGTGGTGGGTAATTTTCACCTATCTTATTGATCTGACCTTGACAAATGCTTGGAAGTTCTATGTATCGCTCAATTCCAAAAACGATAAATTCAATACACAACTGCAATTCAGACGGGAAATCGTTCGAAAATATTTGATAGAAGGGAGAGCACGAGCTCCCAGAAAAAGACGTGCGCCTGCTTCATCTGTAGAAAGGAGTACTAATGGCCATATTCCACAAAAAAACGCAGCACAATTGCGGCGCGTCGTATGCCACCAACGCAGTATGTGGTCATGTGCTATTTGCAGAAAAACCCTTTGCGTAATATGAGATTGTTTCGCTCAATACCACGTATAAAATATTGAAAACTATTTCTTGTTTCTGATTTCTTGTCTTTAAGTGTTTATTTTTACCTATGTTAAACTCAATAGATACATAAATGTATGTACTTATATCCTGTGAATTTATATCTCAATAAAAACCCTTTTCTTTGCAAACAAGTATATATTATTATAAATAAGAAATTGTATATATCAATGCCGGTTGTACTTTATTAAGTACAGCCTGGGAAATGGGCGTGGCGAGAACATTTTTTTTTTTAAATTATTTTTAGCATATTGAGAGCAAAAGTAGCCTGTGCACAAAAAATCATAGAAATCGGTCCACGGATTCTGTTCCCCGGCGTTAATGGGTTAACGTAGTCGCGTACATACTGCGTTTTAAGCATAACTGCACAGCCAACAAGTCAAATCGTCGCTCAGGTGTTCTCTCTCCAGAAGAGCTACGCCTTGCGTTACTTGCTATTGTAAAATCAATTGAGAAAGCGGAATTCTCCTCAGAGTTGCGCGCATTGAGATGCAGTAATACTCTCTCAAAGCAAAGCAAACTTAAGGCCCTCGTTCCGTTTATTGACCATGAGGGAATTCTTAGGGTAGGTGGACGTTTTCGCTTTAGATTTCAACAACAAGCATCAAGTAATTCTTCCTTAGTCCCATGTTTTTACACGAACACTTTTAACTCATCTTCATATGATCAATCATCCTGTTGGACCCAAAGCGCTTCTTAGCATAAGTAGACAAATGTTTTGGCCTATTCACGGAAAGTTTCTGCACGCTCCGTCGTTCATCATTGTGTTCGGTGCTCCAGACCACGCCCATTAAAGTAAGGTCAACTCATGGCAGACATGCCTGAACTGCGAGTACAACAATCAAGACCGTTTAATGTTGTTGGAATGACTACTGCGGACCTTTTTTCGTTAATTTTCGTCCCCGCGGCACAGTGCCAACAAAGGCATATGTTGCTATATTCGTATGCTTTGTCACCAAAGCCACGCATCTGGAGCTTGTCGACGACCTCAGTTCAAAAGGCTGTCTCAAGGCTTTGAAACGTTTTATAGCTCGCCGTGGACATTGTGCGGTTTTGTATAGCGACAATACGAAGGAGCTAGAAGAGCTTTTCAGTATGTTTCAGCAACAGCAATCTCAAGACGAAATTTCAAAGGAATGCGCTATTAATAGAATTATGTGGAAGCATATACCTCCCTGGTCTCCACACTTTGGCGGGCTTTGGGAGGCTGCTGTTACATCTTTTAAATACAACCTAAAACGAATAATGAATCGCTCTTCATTACTTTTTTCAGAGTTTAATACCCTTATCATCCAAATCTAGTCAATACTTAATTCTAGGCCGATCACAGGGGTTCCTGAAAGCGCCAGCGATGCACCTGCCCTTACTTCTGGGAATTTCATTCCTTAACCAGAGGTACCAGCAGTTACAATGTTACTTCCAACAATTCTGGGTCAAATAGCATAAAGATTATTTGCAAAGCTTGCAAGGTCGCACTAAGTGGCTAAAGAAAGGTTCGCCTTTGAATATTGGTGGCATAGTTATTTTGCAGAAAGCTTTTGCGGTTACAAATTTGCACACATGTCTTTATATCGATGTACTAAAAGATTTTGACATAAAAGGTAAAAGAAAAAAATACAACTCTCTCTCTTCATCAAACTTCCGTTCGTAGCTTGCTCGATTTTTTATCTTAAAATATTTTGTAAAACGCGAACCGTCTTGTGGACTAAAAACGCTTAGTCCGCATTTGGTTTTGCAACACATTCCTCCTGCCAGGTCTGCAGGTCGCATACCATTTACTTCGTAACAGTAGGGAATAAAAAAAAGTTTTAAACTACCCCATTGCTCAACTATTCTTAACACAACGCTTTCTAGTGAAAGCCATTATGTTAAGATATGCCCAAGATTTTGTGGGGTTTAACCGAACAGTAGTCCTGAAATTCCTTCAGTTCATGTTTCCTCTTTGATGGGAAAAGGAACTATATTTGTTGCGGCACCGTGTCTCAATGCTTTTCGGAAATGTTTTACAAGCGTAGCTTCAGCAAAGGTGAAGTGAGTGGCATGTGCACTTTATATAAAATAAATCGGTTTCTGCACTCAATAATGTTTTCAGCCCGCCCAAGTCTCCAGCGATAACATTGGCTCCATCAGTGGCCAAGCCAATTAGGTTTCTTATTTTTAAAAGCAGGATTGGCAAATTTTTATACCCGAGCGCACTTGTGCACAAGGGTATTATAACTTTGTTCACATAACGGTTGTTTGTAACAGGCAAAACGAATCGAGATAGATATAGACAAATGTATACATAAATGATCAGAATGAAAAGAGAAATCGATTAAGCGGTGTCTGTCTGTCCGTCCGTCCGTCCGTCCGTCCGTCCGTCTGTGCACACGATAACTCGAGTAAAAATTGAGATATCTTAACGAAACTTGGTACGTGAACTTCTTTTGGGCGTAGGACGGATGGTATTGAAAATGGGCGAAATCGGACAATAACCACGCCTACCTCCCATATAACGGTAATTTTCAGAAATACGAAAACTGCGATATTTTAGTAACTACTGAAGATTATTCACTCAAAATTGATATTTACAATAATTTTTAGACGAAAAATAAGAATGTTATAAATTTTGGAAAAATGGGCGCAGCCACGCCCACTTATGGTTACATGCGTATATCTTGGCAACCTCTCCACCGATTTCTTCCAGACTTGGCAGAGTTGTTGGTCCTGGTACAGCATACCAAATGGCTGAAAATTTTTAAAATCGGACAATAACCACGCCCACATCCCATATAAAGGTAATTTCAAGAAATACAAAATCTTCGATAAATCAGTAAATATGAAAGCTAATTTATTCAAAATTGGTGATTGCAACAATTATTTACCAAGAAATATGTTTATGATAAAATTTTGGAAAATGGGCGTGGCACCAACCACTTGTGATCAGATATATGTATCTCGCTAACCGTTCTAGCAATTTGTATCAAACTCGGTATGGTTATTGTGCTTGCCACATAAAAGTAAACCATTGAAAATTGTTGAAATCGGACTAAAAGTACGGTCGCTTTTCATATAACGGTAAATTTCAAAAATGCTTTAAACTGCAATATTCCGAAATTAAGGGACGCTAATTTACTCAAAATTGATACACCCCCGCTTACCATCTAGCGGTAGGTTTCGGAAAGGTGAAAATCATATATTTAATACTTGCGCCGGGTATTTAATGTTCGGCTCCGCCCGAACTTAGACTTTCTTACTTGTTAAAAGGTAGAATTGACAAATATTTATATGCAAAATGATGTTCGAAATATACATATATTTATAATTAAGAATTTAAAAACTTAATTCAACTATCCGACCAAAATCTTACTTTGCCTACCAACATACCAAATGAAAAAGTAGCTACCAAATTTGGTCGGAAAAGACAATGGTGGCGACACTGATCGTGATACAGAGCTGGATAACCCAAGAAAACACAACTAATGAGATCAAATTATCCAAAATTCATTTATAATGTTACTTCTTTTCAAGGGATTGCAGTTCGTATAAATTTTGAGTTAGCGTCCTTTAATTACGAAATATCGAAGTTTCAAGCATTTCTGAAATTTACAGTTATATGAAAATCATATCATACCGAGTTTGGTACAAATTGATCGAACGATTACCGAGATTCACATAAGTGGTCATAAGTGGGCGGTGCCACGCCCATTTTCCAAAATTTTATAATATACCTATTTTTTGCTAAACAATTATTGCAAACATCAATTTTGAATAAATTAGCTACAGTATTTACTGATTTATCAAAAATTTCGTATTTCTCTAAATAACCGTTATATGTGAGGTGGGCGTGGTTATTGTCCGATTAAAAAAATATTCAGGCGTTTGGTAAGCTGTACCAAGGTCAACAACTATGCCAAGTTTGGTAGAAATTAGTGAAGCGGTTACACATGTAATTAGAAGTGGGCGTGCCTACGCCCATTTTCCAAAAATTTATAATATTCTTAGTTTTCGTCTAAAAATCATTGTAAATATCATTTTTTAGTGAATCAGCTTCTGTAGTTACTAACATATAGTAGTTTTTGCTTTTCGGAAACCAACCGTTATATGAAGGGTAGGCAGTGTTATTGAACGATTTTCCCATTTTCAATAACATCCGTCCTACGTTCAAAATAAGTACACAAACCAAATTTTATTAAGATATCTCAATTTTTACTCGAATTATCGTGTGCACAGATGGACGGACGGACAGAGAGTCACCGTTTAATCGATTTCTTTTTTCATTCAGATCCTTTATTTATGTATACATTTGTCTATATCTATCTCGATTCGTTTTGCCTGTTACAAACAACCGTTATGTGAACAAAGTTATAATACCCTTGTGCACAAGTGCGCTCGGGTATAAGAACAATTTTTAATTTTATGTTCCTTCTGATAGGAATTAAACCGGACAAAGCAACCGATTCTATCAAGCATCTTTGCATACTCAGCTACAGCCGTACACGTAATTGTGCTTTCAAATGTTGAGCTTGAATCAACACCACATTTCGCTGTGTTGATGTCGTCAGTTCATCAGGTTTGCTCTCTCTCTCTCTGAGACACACCCTTAAACCTAAAGCAGGGATCACACGATGTATACATTTGTACAGATTTGTACATTTTCACAGTTACAGAGGGGTGTTGTTTGGAAAGTTGTTATTGAGCTGAACTCATTTCCAACAAAAAATTCTAAGCAATACCACTATGTGGTTGCCAAATGTGCAAATGTACACATCGTGTGAACCCTGCCTTAGTCTTATAGGTCATATAAAAACGGCTCGCATTATCCCTTATAATAAGGCATCACATTGAATATGATAACTTTATATCATATAAAGTAAACGCTGCAAGCCGCTACAACAACAAAAGCGAGGATTAGATGACAGGAAAAAGGACACGAGCAGAAAGGTACAGTCCCACAAAATTGCACAGGTGGTACCCATTTAAGCGAGTAAGCGCCCAAATCTAATTTTCATATGTTGCCACAAACGTACATTTGTACTATTGTATTGCGGCGGGCCTGCGGGTAGGCGCGAGAATATACCTGCAGTAAGGCATGCTTGTCGTAAAAGGCGACTAAAATCCACTTGGTGTGTGTGCCCCGAATGGCATTCGTGCGTCTCGGGAAGTAGGACGATGGCGGGAAGTATACCCTCTGAAATACGCACCAACCCTAGCAGTTTGGGCAAAACTGTAATTATGGAGAAGGCACAGCGTAAGGACGTAAGTACTTAAGGTGGTACCCACGTTTGTGGAAATCCACCCACACCTGCGAAAGTAGGTATGATTAAACTTCTTAGTGGTTAATCCGCTAGAGCACGGCGTTGAAGTTCGAGCAAGAGCTCCAAAAGATGTGCTTGAGGTCGGAGCGGAATCAGTGCATTCCG
>NW_016159193.1:71543-84068 GCF_001687245.7 Rhagoletis zephyria
ACGAAGTGGGTCTGCCCGCAAAGCAACCAAAGGTTTTAGAAAACTTAGGAGTGGGAACCACATTTGAAAGGCTAGGGGTGCACATAAAATGTCTTGGGACGATGCTAAAGGAAAAAGACGGCAAACGGCGTACTATCCACCAACCGATGAGAGATGTTATCGAGAATATCCGGTCTCTATACGAAAAGGCTGCTGCAGAAAAATGCAAGTGCAAAGATAACGAGGCAGTCTGTGTTATTGGAAGCACACAAACGTCGCCATGGCCAAGAGCAAAGCCTGGCTCCGTTCGGAGAAAAGCGGCTACTGAAGCTGTCGGCTCCCCGGCGAATAAACGCGGAAGGAACGGAGGAAGTCAACAGGGATGTCCACAACCCGTAGAAAACGGGCCTACAATGGATTCTACGGCCACAGTGCAAGCAAATAAAGACAGCGAGTGGACCGAGGTCAAAAAGAAGGAAAAACGGCCCAAACCGAAGAATGTTGCCACCACAGGAAAACTGAGGCCAGACGCAATCATCATAGAGAAAAAAGGTGAAAGCTCGTATGCCGACATCCTAAAAAAGGTTAAGAGTGATGAGAACTTTAAGAGTTTCGGGGATTCCGTATCCAAAATACGACGCACCCAGAAAGGCGATCTTCTTATCGAACTCGCGAAATCATGCCCAAAGTCGGCGGAATTAAAGGCCCTTGTGAGTGCTACCCTAGGGGACGATGCTTCGGTAAAGACATTTACTCACCGAATCCTGGTAGAATGTAAAGACATCGATGAGGTTACAACCAAAGAAGAGGTATACAATGCTATTAAATCATTGCCTGGTCTTGAAGGTATTGAGAGTTCAGATATAACTGGTCTGCGCCCTGCTTATGCTGGCACTCAAACAGCTACTATTAGCTTACTTGCTCCAAAAGCTAAGAAACTGTACAGTAAAGGTAGGATGGGTTAACTGTCGCATCCGCGAAAGGGTCCAGCTGAAAAGTGCTTTAAATGCCTTCAGTGTGGACACATGTCCCGTAATTGCGGTAGCACATTTGACCGGTCGAATCAGTGCGGAAAGTGTGGCACTGAGGGGCACTTCGCTAAAGATTGTAAAAATAATCCACAGTGTATTCTGTATAGAGCGGAAAAGAGAGAGAACATAGACCATATTACAGGCAGTTATAGATGCCCAGTTTTTAAGAAAGCTCTTACAAACAGGAAAAAATGAGAATAGNCAAAAGATGTGCTTGAGGTCGGAGCGGAATCAGTGCATTCCGACCAGACCTAAAAGAGTGGAAAGGGCTAGAAGCTGGAGCGGAAACTACTGCTTTCCGCCCAGACCTAGAAGATGGCGATGGACTAGAAGCTGGAGCGGAAACTACTGCTTTCCGCCCGGGTGACTTAGGCCGGAATGGAATCAAATGCATTCCATCCAGGTTCTACGAGCGGATCTTAACCCTGGCGTCCCGCCTTTTCAACACGAGTAAAAGGGATTGGAAATGCAAACATTCCAACCGCCTAAAATCAGGCAGCGTTCTCGAACGTTGCGCAGAGGAAAGTCTTGGCGATGGCCAACTTACGGATCTAAATGGAATCATCCACGTGCTGAGAGGAGTACTAAACTCTTTACTCGTTGTGTACCTCCAAAACTACTTCAAGTTAAAGCCGAGCCCAGTAAGGCTTTAAAACCTGGCATACTGGAAACCCGTTTAGGATAAGTCTGCTATGAGCTGGTGATACTAGTATTCCGTTACCTGAGTATGCCTGAGTGACATCAAGCAGAAATGGCTTTCGGGCTAATGTTAGTGTCGCCCCCGTCCCGTTAAAACTCTGGCAAGACTCAGGAAACGCTCTCTATTCGTCACCGTTCAGTCGGCTGCGTAGGCTCAGTTGAAGCGATCCTGACTAATACCGATCTGGCTCTGATTTAAGACCCCATAAGGGCTTGCCTCAACCCTCGCCATGGCCTCACTGTTTACATAGACAACCATGGGATCAAATAGGTAACTACGCATACGAATAGAGATAACGGCCCTGAGTGGGGACCCAACAATCAAAATGGATAAAAAAAAACATAAACAACAAAAACGCTACACCAAATAACTCGAGTTTGGAAATCTGTAGAGAAGGCGACTTAGATCCCTTTAAGAGGAGCTCAAAACTATCTCGCTCCCCTGTGACAACCCCAACGTGCGGAACTCCCCCAGTGGATGGGTTCCATAACTCTAACGAAGTGGGTCTGCCCGCAAAGCAACCAAAGGTTTTAGAAAACTTAGGAGTGGGAACCACATTTGAAAGGCTAGGGGTGCACATAAAATGTCTTGGGACGATGCTAAAGGAAAAAGACGGCAAACGGCGTACTATCCACCAACCGATGAGAGATGTTATCGAGAATATCCGGTCTCTATACGAAAAGGCTGCTGCAGAAAAATGCAAGTGCAAAGATAACGAGGCAGTCTGTGTTATTGGAAGCACACAAACGTCGCCATGGCCAAGAGCAAAGCCTGGCTCCGTTCGGAGAAAAGCGGCTACTGAAGCTGTCGGCTCCCCGGCGAATAAACGCAGAAGGAACGGAGGCAGTCAACAGGTATGTCCACAACCCGTAGAAAACAGGCCTACAATGGATTCTACGGCCACAGTGCAAGCAAATAAAGACAGCGAGTGGACCGAGTTCAAAAAGAAGAAAAAACGGCCCAAACCGAAGAATGTTGCCACCACAGGAAAACTGAGGCCGACATCCTAAAAAAGGTTAAGAGTGATGAGAACTTTAAGAGTTTCGGGGATTCCGTATCCAAAATACGACGCACCCAGAAAGCGATCTTCTTATCGAAGTCGCGAANGAGGAAGGCTTCGTTCGAGCTGAGGTAAACGGAATTAGCATTTTTAGTTGTTATGCAAGACCTAGCCTTACAAAAGATGAGTATACCCTTATGTTGCGTAGCATTGCTGAATAAGCAAACGGGTAATCCCCGCNTAACACGAGTAAAACGGATTGGAAATGCAAACATTCCAACCGCCTAAAACCAGGCAGCATTCTCGAACGTTGCGCAGAGGAAAGTCTTGGCGATGGCCAACTTACGGATCTAAATGGAATCATCCACGTGCTGAGAGGAGTACTAAACTCTTTACTCGTTGTGTACCTCCAAAACTACTTCAAGTTAAAGCCGAGCCCAGTAAGGCTTTAAAACCTGGCATACTGGAAACCCGTTTAGGATAAGTCTGCTATGAGCTGGTGATACTAGTATTCCGTTACCTGTGTATGCCTGAGTGACATCAAGCAGAAATGGCTTTCGGGCTAATGCTAGTGTCGCCCCCGTCCCGTTAAAACTCTGGCATGACTCAGGAAACGCTGTCTATTTGTCACCGTTCAGTCGGCTGTGTAGGCTCAGTTGAAGCGATCCTGACTAATACCGATCTGGCTCTGATTCAAGACCCCATAAGGGCTTGTCTCAACCCTCGCCATGGCCTCACTGTTTACATAGACAATCATGGGATCAAATAGGTAACTACGCATACGAATAGAGATAACGGCCCTGAGTGGGGACCCAACAATCAAAATGGATAAAAAAAAACACAAACAACAAAAACGCTACACCAAATAACTCGAGTTTGGAAATCTGTAGAGAAGGCGACTTAGATCCCCTTAAACTATCTCGCTCCCCTGTGGCAACCCCAACGTGCGGAACTCCTCCAGTGGATGGGTTCCATAATTCTAACGAAGTGGGTCTGCCCGCAAAGCAACCAAAGGTTTTAGAAAACTTAGGAGTGGGAACCACATTTGAAAGGCTAGGGGTGCACATAAAATGTCTTGGGACGATGCTAAAGGAAAAAGACGGCAAACGGCGTACTATCCACCAACCGATGAGAGATGTTATCGAGAATATCCGGTCTCTATACGAAAAGGCTGCTGCAGAAAAATGCAAGTGCAAAGATAACGAGGCAGTCTGTGTTATTGGAAGCACACAAACGTCGCCATGGCCAAGAGCAAAGCCTGGCTCCGTTCGGAGAAAAGCGGCTACTGAAGCTGTCGGCTCCCCGGCGAATAAACGCAGAAGGAACGGAGGCAGTCAACAGGTATGTCCACAACCCGTAGAAAACAGGCCTACAATGGATTCTACGGCCACAGTGCAAGCAAATAAAGACAGCGAGTGGACCGAGTTCAAAAAGAAGAAAAAACGGCCCAAACCGAAGAATGTTGCCACCACAGGAAAACTGAGGCCGACATCCTAAAAAAGGTTAAGAGTGATGAGAACTTTAAGAGTTTCGGGGATTCCGTATCCAAAATACGACGCACCCAGAAAGCGATCTTCTTATCGAAGTCGCGAAATCATGCCCAAAGTCGGCGGACTTAAAGGCCCTTGTGAGTGCTACCCTAGGGAACGATGCTTCGGTAAAGACATTTACTCACCGAATCCTGGTAGAATGTAAANTAAAGCACCGAGTATCATGTGCCCAGAAAGACTGCGCGATATAATAACGACTCTATTTCCACAAAGGGAAGAAGTCGTACCAAACTGTATATGATACGAATTTTTGATGTCCCAGTTATTACGGTTAACGAATTAGAGTCCGCATGCAAGAAGATCCAAGACGGAAAAGCCCCTGGGCCGGACGGAATACCCAACAAGGCTTTAAAAGCTGCAATTAAAATGAGGCCAGATTTATTTGTAAATGTGTTTCAGACTTGTCTTAATGAGGGCATTTTCCCGAAAAAATGGAAGGTCCAAAACCTAGTCCTAATAGCAAAGGGAANACCTGGTCTTGAAGGTAGTGAGAGTTCAGATATAACTGGTCTGCGCCCTGCTTATGCTGGCACTCAAACAGCTACTATTAGCTTACTTGCTCCAAAAGCTAAGAAACTGTACAGTAAAGGTAGGATGGGTTAACTGTCGCATCCGCGAAAGGGTCCAGCTGAAAAGTGCTTTAAATGCCTTCAGTGTGGACACATGTCCCGTAATTGCGGTAGCACATTTGACCGGTCGAATCAGTGCGGAAAGTGTGGCACTGAGGGGCACTTCGCTAAAGATTGTAAAAATAATCCACAGTGTATTCTGTATAGAGCGGAAAAGAGAGAGAACATAGACCATATTATAGGCAGTTATAGATGCCCAGTTTTTAAGAAAGCTCTTACAAACAGGAAAAAATGAGAATAGTCCAAATAAACCCCAATCACTGTGAAGCAGCGCAAGATCTACTATCACAAACAGTAAGGGATCTTCAGGCAGACATGGCGATTATAAGCGAACCTTATAGGTGTAAAGATGACTGTGCGTGGGTTTGCGATAGTAAACAGGGTGCAGCTATATGGCTCTGTGGTGGACTCGCATTTCGAGGAAGGCTTCGTTCGAGCTGAGGTAAACGGAATTAGCATTTTTAGTTGTTATGCAAGACCTAGCCTTACAAAAGATGAGTATACCCTTATGTTGCGTAGCATTGCTGAATAAGCAAACGGGTAATCCCCGCAAATTATCGCCGGTGACTTCAATGCGTGGGCAACAGAATGGGGTAGCAGACTAACAAATAAAAGAGGCGAGCTGCTGCTTGAAACTTTTGCCCAACTCGGCGTATCAATAGTAAACAGCGGGTGCACATACACCTTCCGCAGAATGGGAACTGGGTCAATCATTGACATAACGCTGACGAGTGACTTCTTGGCCCAAAAAATTAATTGGAGAGTTAGTGAGGAGTATACCCACAGCGACCATCAGGCAATAATAATGGATATAACTCTGAGGCGACCCAAACAGATGCCAAATCTGACAGGCCCAAAATGGAAAGACAGTATGTTAGATGGAGAGGTCCTAGCCTGCATGATGGAAGAGTTCCAACACAAAGCTGGCTCGGTAGAGAGCGAGGTTGACCACCTGGTTCGTAACCTCGCATGCGCCTGTGATGCTGCTATGCCTCGAAGAGTGGTGAGGAAACAAAATTCTCCATGCTATTGGTGGAATAACGATATAAAAATACTTAGACGTCAGTGTCTGAGTGCTAGACGCAGAATGCAGCGTAGCGGAGGGAGGCCAGACTTCAACAAAAACCTACAATCTCTAAGAACGGCGAGGAAGAGCTTAAAAAACGCCATGAACGTAAGCAAACGTGAAAGCTTTAAGAAAATATGCGAAGAAGCGGATGTAAACCCGTGGGGCACGGCCTATAGAGTAGTAATGGCAAAAACTAAGGGCAATAAAGCACCGAGTATCATGTGCCCAGAAAGACTGCGCGATATAATAACGACTCTATTTCCACAAAGGGAAGAAGTCGTACCAAACTGTATATGATACGAATTTTTGATGTCCCAGTTATTACGGTTAACGAATTAGAGTCCGCATGCAAGAAGATCCAAGACGGAAAAGCCCCTGGGCCGGACGGAATACCCAACAAGGCTTTAAAAGCTGCAATTAAAATGAGGCCAGATTTATTTGTAAATGTGTTTCAGACTTGTCTTAATGAGGGCATTTTCCCGAAAANTTACTTGCTCCAAAAGCTAAGAAACTGTACAGTAAAGGTAGGATGGGTTAACTGTCGCATCCGCGAAAGGGTCCAGCTGAAAAGTGCTTTAAATGCCTTCAGTGTGGACACATGTCCCGTAATTGCGGTAGCACATTTGACCGGTCGAATCAGTGCGGAAAGTGTGGCACTGAGGGGCACTTCGCTAAAGATTGTAAAAATAATCCACAGTGTATTCTGTATAGAGCGGAAAAGAGAGAGAACATAGACCATATTATAGGCAGTTATAGATGCCCAGTTTTTAAGAAAGCTCTTACAAACAGGAAAAAATGAGAATAGTCCAAATAAACCCCAATCACTGTGAAGCAGCGCAAGATCTACTATCACAAACAGTAAGGGATCTTCAGGCAGACATGGCGATTATAAGCGAACCTTATAGGTGTAAAGATGACTGTGCGTGGGTTTGCGATAGTAAACAGGGTGCAGCTATATGGCTCTGTGGTGGACTCGCATTTCGAGGAAGGCTTCGTTCGAGCTGAGGTAAACGGAATTAGCATTTTTAGTTGTTATGCAAGACCTAGCCTTACAAAAGATGAGTATACCCTTATGTTGCGTAGCATTGCTGAATAAGCAAACGGGTAATCCCCGCAAATTATCGCCGGTGACTTCAATGCGTGGGCAACAGAATGGGGTAGCAGACTAACAAATAAAAGAGGCGAGCTGCTGCTTGAAACTTTTGCCCAACTCGGCGTATCAATAGTAAACAGCGGGTGCACATACACCTTCCGCAGAATGGGAACTGGGTCAATCATTGACATAACGCTGACGAGTGACTTCTTGGCCCAAAAAATTAATTGGAGAGTTAGTGAGGAGTATACCCACAGCGACCATCAGGCAATAATAATGGATATAACTCTGAGGCGACCCAAACAGATGCCAAATCTGACAGGCCCAAAATGGAAAGACAGTATGTTAGATGGAGAGGTCCTAGCCTGCATGATGGAAGAGTTCCAACACAAAGCTGGCTCGGTAGAGAGCGAGGTTGACCACCTGGTTCGTAACCTCGCATGCGCCTGTGATGCTGCTATGCCTCGAAGAGTGGTGAGGAAACAAAATTCTCCATGCTATTGGTGGAATAACGATATAAAAATACTTAGACGTCAGTGTCTGAGTGCTAGACGCAGAATGCAGCGTAGCGGAGGGAGGCCAGACTTCAACAAAAACCTACAATCTCTAAGAACGGCGAGGAAGAGCTTAAAAAACGCCATGAACGTAAGCAAACGTGAAAGCTTTAAGAAAATATGCGAAGAAGCGGATGTAAACCCGTGGGGCACGGCCTATAGAGTAGTAATGGCAAAAACTAAGGGCAAGAAAGCACCGAGTATCACGTGCCCAGAAAGGCTGCGCGATATAATAACGACTCTATTTCCACAAAGGGAAGAAGTCGTACCAAACTGTACACGATACGAAATTGTTGATGTCCCAGTTATTACGGTTAACGAATTAGAGTCCGCATGCAAGAAGATCCAAGACGGAAAAGCCCCTGGGCCAGACGGAATACCCAACAAGGCTTTAAAAGCTGCAATTAAAATGAGGCCAGATTTATTTGTAAATGTGTTTCAGACTTGTCTTAATGAGGGCATTTTCCCGAAAAAATGGAAGGTCCAAAACCTAGTCCTAATAGCAAAGGGAAATAAGCAATCTGGGGAACCCTCGTCCTATCGGCCCATATGCCTATTGGACACACTGGGAAAAATCCTCGAAAAAATTATTTGCAACAGGCTTACATCGATCGCAGAAGAGAGACGCTTTCTGTCGCCACACCAGTTTGGCTTCAGGAAATCTCGTTCAACAATAGATGCTGTTAAATCAGTGGTTGACATAGCCAAAGAGGCCATCGAAGGGAAAAGGTGGCATGGAGGCAAAAAGGAATACTGTGCTGTTATAATGCTAGATGTGAAAAACGCATTTAACACTGCGAGCTGGCAGCACATAATGCAAACCCTAATCAAAATGGAGGCCTCGAATTACATTATCATAATAATTAGGTGCTATCTCTCCGAACGGGAACTAAGGTACCGGAGCGACAGAGGAATAGAGGCGTACAGTGTTTCCGCGGGGGTACCCCAAGGATCCGTTCTCGGGCCTCTCCTGTGGAACTTAATGTACGACGAGGTTCTATGCATCGATTTGCCTCCTCGGGCAAAAATAATAGGATTCGCAGACGACATAGCTGTAGTAATAGTAGCGAAGCATATACAGGATATTGAAAGGAAAGCCAGCGAAGCTATAAAGAGAGTGAAGGCATGGCTATCATCAAGATATCTAGAACTCGCTGATCACAAAACAGAGGCAGTATTGATAAGTAGCAGAAAGGCCANGAGTATTAGTAGCGAAGCATATACAGGATATTGAAAGGAAAGCCAGCGAAGCTATAAAGAGAGTGAAGGCATGGCTATCATCAAGATATCTAGAACTCGCTGATCACAAAACAGAGGCAGTATTGATAAGTAGCAGAAAGGCCANTTATCAGAATAATTAGGTGCTATCTCTCCGAACGGGAACTAAAGTACCGGAGCGACAGAGGAATAGAGGCGTACAGTGTTTCCGCGGGGGTACCCCAAGGATCCGTTCTCGGGCCTCTCCTGTGGAACTTAATGTACGACGAGGTTCTATGCATCGATTTGCCTCCTCGGGCAAAAATAATAGGATTCGCAGACGACATAGCTGTAGTAATAGTAGCGAAGCATATACAGGATATTGAAAGGAAAGCCAGCGAAGCTATAAAGAGAGTGAAGGCATGGCTATCATCAAGTTATCTAGAATTCGCTGATCACAAAACAGAGGCAGTATTGATAAGTAGCAGAAAGGCCATAGAGACAATAAGACTCAGTGTTGGATCAGAAACTATAATATCAAAGCCCGCAATCAAATATTTGGGGGTAATGATTGATGGCCGTTTAAACTTTAAGGTCCACCTGGAGTATGCAGCAAAGAAAGCATCGAATTTACAGGCATGCTTATCTAGAATGATGCCAAATATCGGCGGTCCCAAACATAGTAGAAGGGTATTGCTTAGTAGAGTGGTCAGCTCAGTCTTACTCTACGGTGCTCCAATTTGGGCTGAAGCAATGAGCCTAAAATATCATGCGAAGATACTCACATCTGTGTATCGCCTAAGCGCACTAAGGACTATTTGTGGATTCCGAACCATATCTGACGAAGCATCCTTCGTAATTGCCGGACTGATTCCCGTAGATATCCTGGCAAACGAGATGCAAAGAGTGTGTAAGCGGGTATCTGCTGGAAGTACCAGTTTAAACCGAAAAGAAGTTATAGAGCAGGAAAGATGTCGCTCTATGGAGATCTGGCAAAAGCGTTGGGATGAATCGGAAAAGGGTAGGTGGACTCATAAGCTTATTCCATGCATTAAAAACTGGCTGGAAAGAGCCCACGGAGATTTAAACTACTACTTGACACAGTTTCTTTCGGGACATGGCCCCTACCGAGAGTATCTAAAAAGATTTGGGCATGGAGATTCCCCACACTGTCCGACTTGCACAGGCCTTGCTGAAAACGCGGAACACATAGTATTCTTTCGCCCCTGAAACCCGAAATATACTACAGGGAGCAACATTGTAGACTACATGTTAAAATCAGCAGAGAACTGGCATAAAATGTGCGCACATATCTCTGGAATTCTTAAAGATCTAAGGCGATCTGAACAAGCTAGAACCGGTTAAATAACGTAGCGAGCCTGCTGGCCAACCAGCCCCGTGAGGTAATACCTTAAATGGCAGTGCCGCGGGGAGAGTGGTTAGTGGAGAGGTTTTAGTACGCAGGTGTAGCTGTGAGGCTGCAAGTCGTGCATACTACTATTCCGGTATAGTAGTACTCATNGGAAAAAAAACTATTGTATAGCGGTCTTCGCGCACGGTAAATTAAACTTTAAATTTACAGTAAGAAGTTTAAATAACTCTCAAGATATATATATGTTCGTAGTTTATGTACCCATATACATACATAATTCTCGCTCAACTCGATAGTTCCCTTCAGAAAACATATATAAAATATACAAACATACATAATTCAAAATGCACGTACACACATACTTACATATACATATACCCAATCTCAGTACCATCTATACTATGATTAATTTAAGTCCGGAAATTCCTATTGGCAATCTTTCCATTTTTTCCTCCAGCCACCCTACAGATCTGAAGAATATCAAAAATAAAGAGACACGTATTTTTTATTTTGAAATCGATTAATATTTACCCCTGCTGCAGGGGCTTTTCAGTTTCCCACTTGTTTACATGGGGAGAATAAATTTTTTGGTGAAATTGCCATATAATCGTTAAAAATAAATTGTGTTGATTGAATAAGACTATGATGCTTACTTAACTTAAAAATTTTTCTAAGTCTGTTTTAGAAACCGATAATCCTATCTGTTGTACACAAATTTTTTTTATTTTGTGTGTTCATAACCACATCACGCACGAAGATCTCAATGGATGTGATTAATTCTTTTTTGCATTCTACTCGATGTTTTCTGCAGGTTTATGGTAAAAAATTTGGTAAAATTATTTAAAGGTCAATGTTTTTAAATCTCTCGAATCGCTTCTAGTTTTGATGAAGAAACTTAAATATTTTGTTGACCTTTACATAATTTTAAATTTTTAAATATCTGGTGACCCTATTCGTCAAAGTTGTTTACCACAAACCTACAGAAACATCGAGTAGAATGCAAAAAAGAATTAAACACATCCATTTTGCTGTTCGTGCGTGATGTGGTTATGAAAACATAAAATAATAAATGTTTGTATATAACAGATAGGATTATCGGTTATTAAAACACACTTAGAAAAATTTTTAAGTTATATAAGCATCATAGTGTTATTTTCCTAAGACTTCTGAAGGGAAAGAGTCCTATTCGATCAAAAAATAATTACTTTTAACGATTTTATAGCAATTCTACGAACAAATTTATTTTCCCCATGTAAAATTGATGGGAAAATTTAAAGTCCCGGCGGCACGGGTAAAAATTAACTGATTTCAAACTAAAAACAAGTAAGAGCAGCGCTGTCTGCGGCAATGTCGAAGGCTTCATACCTTTCATGAGCATCTGAAAATTTTACTTTAACAGATTACTGCATTTAAAAAAAATTATATATTCACAGAATACATAGATAGAGGAGATACATATCGAGGGCTTATATTCAATACCCTCTATCTGCAAAAACTCAATTTTTCAGGAGAGCAAAAAAACTGTTTTGGCAGCTGTTTTTAAAAGTGTTAATAATTTTAAGTACACACACATGTCTTAAATATTCACGCAATATACTAAAACTAGTTTTTTACTTTTAATTCATTTAATTTTAGTTTAAAGATCAGATAGAGGTTATTGCAATTCGAATTATAACTATTTATATAGAAAAATTTGCTGATAGAGGGTTTTGCAGAATAATGAAAATGTCAGTTCTTTAGACGTAAATACTATGTTAAACTAAGATTTTAATGCAGAAATCATAGGTGTGAAAATTCGTTCCCTTCTATTCCGATGTGCCCAGGTAACCACATAATTTTAAATGTGTTTTTGTGTCAAAAGAGTATTTCACGTGATTTCGAAATTATATGAGAATCATTAGCACTGTTAAAAGAGGCTTCGCTGGCTGGTTTACTGTCCGTTCAGATGAGGAAATTTCCTTCGTTTATAGAGGCGAAACGTACAGCTGATTCGGCTGTAAATGCCGAGCAGTACGGGGGAAAAGCACTGAAGACAATTGTAACACCCAGCCCTTTTGTTACCACCATATCTGGAACCGTCTGTGAAAATAAGCTCCCAGGTAATTTATGAGTATCAAACTGGGCAAATGCCCTTGCGGTAGAGTTTTTACTTTAGTAAGCATCGGATGATGTCGAAATCTTTGATGTAGCTTAATATACGAAATAAAGGTGATTGCTTGCTACATCAGTTTTTTTGTTGAAAGCAGAATTCGACGTGAGAGATAGCTTTTATTGGCGAGGTGGGAAATGCACGGATGCTTTTTCTCCTCTGCTACATAGTAAGGTGTTTCTAGCAATTTAAGATGTTTTTT
>NW_016159193.1:84731-93778 GCF_001687245.7 Rhagoletis zephyria
GCGATCAAAATTAAAAATTAATGCGAAAAATGGATTCTCTGACCCAAAAAACCCCCGTATACACATTTTCAATAATATTTTTTGTCTTTGAAATGCATCTAAGAGGTCGTTTATTTGGTATTTTTGAAAATATCTACCAAAAAATTTTGGCAGGCTCGAAAATGATTTTAGAGGTATGGTTCCTTGGGCGAAAATGTTTGTTATGGTCCATAGTACCAGAATCGCAAGGATATGAATCAACTTTTTTAATTGACCTACTAATTGACCCACCCTAATATACATACATGCATCGGCACATGTAACTTACCCAGTCTTTATTGACCTGCCACAAAAAAATGGTAATGAAAACGATTTTCCAGCAAAATTGAGTAGATAGAGGATTTTGCTTTTGTAACAAAATGTTATTGCAGATAGTGGATTTTTCAAAATGAGAATATAATACCATAAAAGCAAAATTTTAAGTTTGGCATTATTGTCATGACTGAAGGATAAATAAGAGGTGAGTTACCATCAAAAACTCATTTTCATCAAAATTGTAGATAGAGGGTATTGAATATAAGCCCTCGATATATAAAAAAATCATATCTAAACTATCAGAGGTATGGAAGATATACCTTATATAGGACCAATCTAAGTGATTTTCGCTGCTGTGTGATCGGTATGTAAACCGGTAACACAATTTAATATCGCAATAACTGCTTTCTGAACAATCAGTGGTATAAGAGATAAAGCTTATACAGCATAGATTTTGACCATTTTCCCAGTAGACTTTGTATTATTCTTTATAAACTAGCTTACGAAATTTATAGGTTTTAGCTGTCCAAATAAAGGAGTTTTACAGTAAAACCCCATATCTGAACAATCAGTTGTATGGGGGCAATAAACAAGTTATAGTGACCCGGTCTTTGTTAATTTTACTGTAAACTTTCTGCTGATAATGAGTGATTTGAGTGCGAAATTTCATGTCCCCAGCTGCATAGATGGAGGAGTTATAACGAAAAATCGCATATCTGAACAATCAGTTGTATGGGAGCTATATTTACAAGTGCCCCGATCTTTGTTATTTTCAATTTAAGTATTCAGTTGTTAATGGGTGGAAGTATTGCAAAATTTCATGTTCCTAGCTGCATAAATGGAGGAGTTATAGCGAAAATTCTCATAACTTAACAATCAGTTGTATGGGAGATATATGTTATAGTGACCCCATCTTTGTTATTTTCACTGTAATAATCAGTAAAAACGGTGCGAATTTTCATGTTCCTAGCTGCATAAATCAAGAAGTTATGGCAAAAAATCTCATAACTGAACAATCAGTTGTATGGAGGCTATANGCGAAAATTCTCATAACTTAACAATCAGTTGTATGGGAGATATATGTTATAGTGACCCCATCTTTGTTATTTTCACTGTAATAATCAGTAAAAACGGTGCGAATTTTCATGTTCCTAGCTGCATAAATCAAGAAGTTATGGCAAAAAATCTCATAACTGAACAATCAGTTGTATGGAGGCTATAGGTTATAGTGACCCGATATTCACTCTAAGTTTTCTGTTGATAATGGGTGGAAGTATTGCAAAATTTCATGTTCCTAGCTACATAAATGGAAAAGTTATAGCGAAAAATCTCATATCTGAACAATCAGTTATATGGGAGCTATAAGTTATAGCGGTCCGATTCTTCCGGTTCCGACAAATGATTAATACATTATGTTTAGGCGCGACTGCTAAAACCGGGCGCCTAAATTCGTGCTACGTACTGCTGCATTTGCAAAAATTTCCTTTATGCAATTTATGAAATTTTTGCACATGCACTTCTCAACTGCCATGTAATTGAAGTTTCTTAAGTTTCAATTAGATGGCACTTCAAAGCAATGATGGGCACACCTAAATACTTTTGTACTTAAAGTACCACTTTGGGTACTAAATACACAAATACTTAGTACTTTGAGATGACTAAATATTCAAGTAAAAAGAACTTGGGTATTTAGGAGCTTCTAAATACCCAAGTACTATTTACTTAGGTATTTAGGAGCTGCTAAATACCCAAGTAAACTATTAGATATTAAAGTAAGAAAAACTTGAGTATTTAGGAGCTGCTAGATATCAAAGTACAAAAGACGAAAGTATTTAGTAGGCGCTAGATACTCTGGTCCAAAGTACTCATGTACCTTGGGGATGCAAAATACTTTCACTAAAGTACCAAGGTATTTAGTCGATGGCTGAATACTTTCAAACTAAATACTGTATAATTTAGGAGAAATTTAGAGTATTAACACCTCACCTTACACTCACCTCAACTTACTTTACCGCAACTCACTTCACCTCTCCTCAAATCAACTCACCACATACAAACTCACCACACCTCACCTAAATTCACCACACCTCCTACTGGTACACCAAAATCCGCCAAATCTTAACTCACCACAGTTGAACTCATCACACCCGTTCTCACCACACCTCACCTAAACTCACCACACCTAAATTTGGGAACTGTTTCTGCATTTGAGAGATTCGTCGAACTAAATCAGGATTTCCAAGACTATTTCGAGGCTTTCGGGACTATTTTGGGATTTTCGAAGCTATTTCGTAATTCTTTAGGAATTTAGGGTTTGAGATTTGCGGGATTCTCGGAACTAATATCGAGATTTTCGAGACGACTTTCACAATATTTAGGTATTTTTGGAACTATTTTCGGGATTCTCGGAATTAATAGCGGGATTTTCGGGAGAATTTCGAGATTATCGGGATTTTTGGGACTCCTGGACTATTTTTGGATTTTTTGGACTAATTTCAAGTTTTTGGGACTTTCGAGACTATTTCGAGATTCTCGGAGCTAATTTCGGGACTGTTGGGAGTTTCGATGCTATTTAGGTATTTTTGGGACTCTCGGGACTATTTCGGGATTATCGGGAGTAATTTAGGTATTTTTGGGACTTTCGAGACTATTTCCAGATTTTTGGGACTTATTTTGGATGTTTGGAACTTTTGGGAATTCCTTTGAATTTTTTAGACTTTCGGGACCATTTCGAGGTTTTCAGGAGCATTTCGGGACTTCTGAACTAATTTCGGATTTTTGGGGAATATTTAGGAATTTTGGGACTTTCGGGACTGTTGGGACTTTCGATGCTATTTAGGGATTTTTGGGACTCTCGGGACTATTTCGGGATTTTCGGAGAAATTTTGTGATTTTTGGGAATTTCGGGAGTATTTTGGAATTTCGGGATTCTCGGAACTGATTTCAGGACTTTCGAGATTATTTAGGAATTTTTGGGACTAATTTCCGACTTTTGGGACCTCCGAGACTACTTTGGAGCTTTCGAAACTTCCGGGATCCCTGGGACTGGTTTCGGGAATTTTGGGACTTTCTGAAATAGTTTCGAAAGTCTTAAAGTTCCTAAATTAGTCCCAAATTCCCAAATGATCGATAAAGTCTCAAATATCAAAAATAGTCCCGAAAGTCCCAAAAATCCCTAAACGGCCTCAAAAGTCCCAAAACACTAAAATTAGGCCCAAAACAAAGATAGTCCCGGGAGTCCCAAAAATCCTGAGGTAGTCTCGAAAATCCCGAAATTAGTCCCGAGAATCCCGAAATTCCCCAAAATTAGATCCGAGACTCTCAAAATAGTCCCGAAATTAGTTATTATAAGCCCGAAATAGTCCCGAAAGTCCCAAAAATTCCAAAATACTCCCGAAAACCCCAAAAATCCCGAAATTACTCCCGACAAACCCGAAATAGACCTGAAAGTTCCAAAAATCCAAAATAGGTCCCAAAAATCTGGAAATAGTCTCGAAAGTCCCAAAAATACCCATATTACTCCCGAAATAGTCCCGAGAATCCCACAAATCCTTAAATGGCCCCGAAATAGTCCTGAAAGTTCCAAAAATCCGAAATAAGTCCCAAAATTCCTAAATTAATCCCAAAAATGGCGGAATAGTCCTAAAAGTTCCAAAAATCCGAAATTAGTCCAAAAATCCCTAAAAACCCCGAAATGGTCCCGAAAGTCTCAAAATTCCAAAAGAAGTCCCAAAAAAATCGATATACTCCCGAAAGCCCAGAAATTAGTTCCAAAAATCGCAAAATCAGTTCCGCGAATTACGAAATAGTCCCGAAAATACCAAAAATCTTGAAATAGTTACAAAAATTTCTAAATACTCCCGAAAGTCCCCAAAATTCCGAAATTCCTCCTGACAATCCCGAAATAGACCCGAATGTTCCAAAAATCCGAAATAAGTCCCAAAATTCTGTAAATAGTCCCGAAATCCTGAAATAGTTCCGAAAGTCCCATAGTTCCTAAATTAGTCCCAAAAATCCCGAAATGATCTCGAAAGTCCCAAAAATCCAAAACAAAGTCCCAAAAATCCCGAAATACTCCCGAAAATCTGAAGTTATTCCTGAGAATCCCGAACTAGTCCAAAAGTCCCAAAAATCAGGAGACTGCCCGAAAGTCCCGAAATTACTCCCGACAATCTCGAAATAGACCCGAAAGTTCCAAAAATCCTAAATAAGTCCCAAAAATTTGAAAATAGTCTCGAAAGTCCCAAAAATACCTAAATTACTCCCGATAATCCCGAAATAAACCCGAGAGCCCCAAAAATCCCTAAATAGTCCCGAAAGTCCCAACAGTCCCGAAATTATTCCGGAGAATCCCGAAAACCCCATAAATCCGAAATTAGTCCCAAAAATCTGGAAATAGTCCGGAAAGTCCCAAAAATTTGAAATTAGTTTAAAAAATCCAAAAATAGTCCAGGAGTCAAAAGAAATCCCGAAAATTCCGAAATATTCCCGAAAGTCCCGCTATTAACTCCGAGAATCTCGAAAGTCCCAAAAATCCCGAAACTAGTTCCAAAAATCGCTAAATACTTTTAAAGTCGTTTCGAAAATCCCGATATTAGTTCCGAGAATCCCGAATCCGGGAATCCCTAAAGAATTACGAAATAGCTTCGAAAATCCCAAAATAGTCCCGAAAACCCCGAAATAGTCTTGAAAATCCTGATTTAGTTTGACGAATCTCTCAAATGCAGAAACAGTTCCCAAATTGAGGTGTGGTGAGTTTAGGTGAGGTGTGGTGAGAACGGGTGTGATGAGTTAAGATTTGGCGGATTTTAGTGTACCAGTAGGAGGTGTGGTAAGTTTAGGTGAGGTGTGGTGAGTTTGTATGTGGTGAGTTGATTTGAGGAGAGGTGAAGTGAGTTGTGGTAAAGTAAGTTGAGGTGAGTGTAAGGTGAGGTGTTAATTCTCTAAATTTCTCCTAAATTATACAGTATTTAGTTTGAAAGTATTTAGCCATCGACTAAATACCTTGGTACTTTAGTGAAAGTATTTTGCATCCCCAAGGTACATGAGTACTTTGGACCAGAGTATTTAGCGCCTACTAAATACTTTCGTCTTTTGTACTTTGATATCTAGCAGCTCCTAAATACTCAAGTTTTTCTTACTTTAATATCTAATAGCTCCTAAATACCTAATACTTTTTACTTGAGTATTTAGCAACACCTAGATACCTAAGTATTGCTTACTTGGGTATTTAGCAGCTCCTAAATACCTAAGTAAATAGTACTTGGGTATTTAGCAGCTCCTAAATATCTAAGTAGATAGTACTTTGGTATTTACAACAACACAAAATACCTAAATACTTTTGTACTTAGTATTTAATACTTAGTAAATACAATTTTGCCCATCACTGCTTCAAAGTATGCTCGGCTAAAGTCTGATGCATCCTCCGGATTCTGTTTCCGGAGTCTTCTGCGGACTCTGCATGGCTTACAACCAAAGCGGTATAGCCCAAAATTCAATAACGCAGTGGTAGTGGCAGTTTTTCGAAATCAGCTGTTTTTAGGTGTCCATGAAGCGACTCACAATACAGCAGAGGCAGCTGGCAGTACTGCCCAGTTTATCCCGAATTCTAAATTCACTGCCACTGCCTTCATCGCAGCAAACTTCGCGTGTTGAATTTGACATAAATGAAACACAGCCAACTTCTGCCTAAAAGGCAACGACCAAAGGGAACGTCAAAAAAAGCAGTCACTGACAACGTCGTATTGTGTTTGCTGCGGCAGTGACTGCCAACATTAGCAATACAGTATATTTTGCTTTACTGCCTCTATGCTTACCTTACCTACCCCAAAATGCGCATCAAAAGCATTACATATACATACCTGCACATTGGCAATACCTGCCTTAAAAATTGTGCGACTAGTATCAATTATCAATGAAAGTATTACGTTTACCTGCACTGGCCTTACCTAATTTTACAACCTTTTATTTATTTTGCTCATCTCGCAGAACAACGAAAATGGCTATCAATTTATGTAGTTATATAGATAATTAGATAACATTCGGTAAAAATTTCGCTTGCAGTAATTTCTACATGGTAAGTGCTCCGCCAATATTTGGTTTCATAGGGATTCGGATACCTTCCTCATTGAAGTAGTAAAGAAAATTCGCTTAAGTGCCTTTTTCGGTTACGTGCAAGTTAAGCCAATAAACTATGATGGTCACCCTCGTAACATATTTTGTCTCTGGGCATTATTCCATCATTGTAAATAAGTAAAATAGTTAACGGCTTCGTAAAGATTGCTTTTACACAGTTCAAGTATTGAATTCAATTCTGCTCGCATGTGGAAAAGAGGGGTTGAGACGAAAAGGGACGAGTACACATGCGTCTGTACCGTCAAGTCGTTTCAACTTTCTTGTTTTGCTTTTGGCATTTTCGTTGCTTCCCATTTAAAGAACCAAAAACTTGAGTTCAACAGAATTGAAACGTGTAAAAGCAAATAGAAAACATAAAAGATAATAGGCAAGAATTGCTTTCAAGTACTTGAATCATATAAATCGGGTGTAACACTTGCAATGCAAGAGTACGTTGAATGCTGGGAGAGCGGTGTCTATTGCTGGCAGCGGAGACTGAACACCCGTTGGCCTTGTTGGTAGTCGTTCTAATTGGAAATGAAGTAAAAGAGCAGAATCTCATTGGAGTATTGGCGTAAGCAGAATCTTATTGGAGTATTGGTGGTTGAAGATATTATGAAATGCAGCGGAGAGTGAGCAGCGGAATGTGAGCAGCGGTAGCTTCAGGGTATTCTAATTAGAATTAAGTCTTCCTTTCTGTTTGCGGCAACTGGACTAATTAGATGTACTAATGATACAAAAGTATTCTTTATTAAATAAATTAATATTATATCAAATATAATTGTTTAATTTGCACAAGTTTTTCGTGCAAAGAAGGAGGTGCAGCTAAGCAAAATATACTGTAATTGCTGATTTTAAAAGCTGTCACTGCCACTACCAATGCACTATTGTATTTTGGGCTTATCTGCGCAGATACGGCATTTTAGCAATACGAAAGCGCTGAGAACGCGGAGTTTACTGGTGAAGAACATGGATATCTACCAATTTGTAGTTGTTTGCCATCGTATTCATTCAAAAAGTCGATTTCAAGAAATTTGTTGGTTTCGATTAATATATATTTTTTTTCTTCTTGAATTTTTTGGGTACATTAAAATAAACTGCCTTATATCAAAGCCAATTTATTTGAAAAATCCAAGAGGAAAGAAATTCATTCAGGCTAATCAATATCAGAGATGCCTAGCAAACTATATGAATCGATTTCGTTTTGTTCATGCGGAAAAATAACTTATGAAAATAATTTCGTGTCGTTTCAGAGCTAAATTAATGAAACAAAACCCAATCGTTAACATTGAAATGAAATATATCATCAATCGATAACATCGAAACATTCCGGATAATCCCATTTCACAGCCGGAATAAACAGAATGCGCTTGAAATATACGTTAACATAGCATCAGGAACGTTCTAAAGAATAAGTAAACAAAAAAGTTCATTCCAAACGTTCAGAATGAATAAAGAAATTCAGCCAAAATAAATCAACGAAAAGTTGTGCTTTGTATTGCATGTGCTCTACGTTTTTCGTGTTCAATCTCATAAATTGTTTATAATGACTTTTGCTATAATTTCAGAATCAAAACTTATAAAAACAAATTCTATAGGACTGAGAATTATTATTTTCTACTTTTTAATACATTTATAAAAGCGTGGTATATTAAAACGTTTCTTTTATTTTATTTATTAGAAGTATTTTTGGTCGCTTGAGGCTTTGAGGATTCTTTGGCAGGATTGGAGGCATTTTTGATATAACAGAACGACATATGTAACTTTTAATACTAATAAATTGCAAATAATACAAGTTAGTAAATAATTCAAATGAAATACATATATGTATTATTGGCTTTCTGTTTTTTACAACGCCTTTATCATTTTGCAATGTTGTGTGTCTAGACACCATTATTAGCTATAACTATAGATTGTAATCAAAGTTCGTATATAAAAGTCTAGACATCAACCTTGACGGTAGGCCTTGCCGGAAGCAGTTAAATATTGCGCCTAAAAATGTGCCCTACATACGCTACGGCGGAAATGGACGACAAGCAATTTCTTTAAATGAAATTAATTGGTGCTCGTATGTATGTGTGTGCATATGTATTAGGGTGTCCGTTATTTCCCGAATTGGGTTTTGTCCTGCAAACGCCCCTCAAATTTTTAGTTTATGACCTACAAAAAAATATCAGACCCAGACCAGCCCTTATTATTCACCCGTGCCTAAACCATAATGCATTTAAATAACATGGGATTTTTAGAGTTTTTGAAGTCAATCTTTTTCACTGAAAGAAATTTAACGTTCTACAAAAATGATGTGATCACTTTTTCGATAAACTTTACCGTTTAAAAGTTATCCAACGATAAAGTTGTATTCATAGATAAATTCATCGTTTTCTTATCTTTTTTGTTTGCAATAAAATTATAGAGTAACTCCATTAGGCCGTATATTACTTCGAAGAGAAGCTGCTGAACGATTGAAAAAAGAATTTGGTGAGATTGAAGTTGGTCCGGTGGTCAGTGTGACCACTTTGTTAATTCCTCAAAACGTGAGGAATTTCGGGTGCACTTTTTTGATTTTTTTTTTGAGGATTTTTAGTTTGAGGAATTTTCTCTCGATATATTTGCAGATAACAAATGCAACCATGGTTAAT
>NW_016159196.1:0-38012 GCF_001687245.7 Rhagoletis zephyria
AAAAAAAAATATTAAATTTAATAAAGAAGCCCTCAATTCCATGCTCTTAAACAAACATACGGTTATGACCAAAATATTTAATTTTCCAATTAAATATATTNTATTAAATTTAATAAAGAAGCCCTCAATTCCATGCTCTTAAACAAACATACGGTTATGACCAAAATATTTAATTTTCCAATTAAATATATTTTAATCCTTTCAATCAACACTTCTGCGTGCACACTTAAGTATCTGTGCAATTAATTTTAATCCAGTTGATACTACGTATTTCAATAATTTTTCCCCAAAACATTTATTTCCGGAAACTGTTATTATTTGCATAATTTTAATATGATTGCGGACATATCACGCACCTACAATTATATACGGTAGATATACTTATATATATATATATGTATGTATATAGAGTGTAGGTGGCATGCATGCATCAACTTATTTTACGCACTTAAAATATGAACTACTGACAGGCAGCACAATTGCATTAAGAGTATAATGCAATACAATAACGGTGTTTTGTTTTTAAACACGACTGTTGTAATTAATTTGCACGCTCATTCGGTCACCTTTTTCCAATGCCTCTACGAGCATAAATCTTAAGACATATTAAATGGTATACAACTAGACAGAGGCAGACGGACAGCTGAGGTTAGAACGCACACAAAAACATGCCATCGGAATACAGATCTACAAACTGATTAATGGCATTTAATCGTCGCAATTAATTTGAAGACGCATAGAAAATATGGCTAATATTCAAAGATACGTACATACATATGTACGTACATACTTACATATGTATAATTTGCGAGTGTATGAATGCAAATGAAATGGAAAACAATATAATTGGAAAATTGCGGTTGCGTGTTGATTTGTTGTTCGAGATTTTTTGATTGTAAATACAGGAAGAAACTGAAAAAAGTCTTTTAGAAATTATATGAAATGTCAGTGTTGAGCTAGTGTACCTCGAAAGTGGCATCTGATTGCCAAACTTATCTTATATCACTATTTATGTTTTTCTTAATTTAAAATATGCCTTTGAAACTACAAAAAAAAACGAATTTTATGACCCCTTGATTTGTCATAAAAATTGCACATCTGTGCACAAAGATCGACAACTCCAGTATGTATCCGACATTATTGGAAAGGAACATGGGACTAATATTGTGATTGCTTAACAAGAATTGTCGCGACTGAATAGAAAGTGATACCATCCATCGTAGGCTAAACATGTTAAACGTCAGAACATAAGCATGCTCCTCGCAACTCTTCTTTGTACTGAGGCCGTAAAGGATCTGCTGGAGACTAGAAGCTGGTAGGTGATTTTCTTTGCGGGTGACGCTGCATTTGGGAAAGAAGCAACTTGCTACTCTGTGAGAACATAGTCGAAAAGGTAGAGCGCGTAACAGGCTGAGCTCTCTTCAGAATCTGTTAGGCATTGGCGACCACTCTAGCTTTGGTTCTTAGCGTCCTGGTTAACATAGCTGCTGTCGAGATCGTAGCGCTCAGGGTATCTCCTTGCACTTACGACCCTCAATTCCGGTAGGTGTACTGAAAGTTTACCAACTGACAGAAAACGCTGAAACTAAACCGCACACCGGAAAACGCAGCTGCTTGGAAGATGACTTGGGAGAATCAGTAGAATAATTTCAACACTTTCTCCAACACTCTACACTTGCTCGCGAACTGGGGTGGTAAAATGGTTAAAAAATAAAAATTCTAAAACCGAATGCGTTTTGCGTAAAACTCGAAGTATATTTTCCTAACATTGAATGCGTATTGCAATGTTGTGCCCCTCTACGTGCGATGAAATTCCAGAAAATCCACGCCGGAGTGAAATTTATCTTCTGCATACAAGTACTGCAAATATATAACCAACTCTTTACGAGTGATCTGGGCATGAATCACGTAACTTTGAAACGATAGCCATTCAAACGATACTGACATAACGATGTCGTCAAAACACGGATTTATGCTTACGGTACAATATTGACGATATACTTTTCTTCTTAAATTTCGAAACATCAAATTAAAAATACTCTGCAAAAATTTGAGGACCAGGTGGTCTACTGAAACGTAGCTTGTATACAAGTAACTTTTTACGCTGACCTGGACCACTTCAAACGTAAAAAACTGATATATGTGGCCCACCGGCAATTTGATTCGGTTGCCGAATGTAAATGTTATTAAAGCGAATTTTAAGAAAATGCATTTTTAATAATTGATTTTACTATTTAAATTTAAAAAGCGCCTTTAAAAAGGATCAAATATTCCTTTTATAAAAAATCTTATGCCGACGGTCCAAACGGAATAGTTGTCTAGGGGTCCCATAATATGCGGCGTTTGGACCAGTGGTGGTCAGGTCCAGTGATAACGCAATGTTAATGTAACCATATTTTCTCCATAAGTCTGGACCATTTTGGTTACTAGTGTTGGTTACAAGGAAGCGTGGTCCCACTTTTGCCAGGGTATCTTTCAGAATACATACAATTTGTATATATTTATGAAAGCATTCAGAAAAATTGAAACAGTCTTTTAATTTCTTTTAAATACTATTTATATATAGAAAGCAATCTTAAATTATCAGATATTTTTAATATATTTACTACCAAAAAAGTATCGAATGCGCAAGCAAATTCAACTTGAACGAGTATTAACTACTAAATAAGTCAAAAAGAAATGGCGAAGAATGACGCAAAAGCTTTGAAAATTTCTATTCTAAAGTAACATACAGCATAATACCTAAAGGTTGGTGGTTGAAAAATGTTGAGATGTCAAGTGTATTTAATTAATGTTACTATTTTTGAAATTCTAAATTCCATAACTATACACAAAAACGAAATAATAGAAAACACGAAGGACACTAGATGGTTGAATCTTTTTGTTTTTGTTTTAATTTATAAGACTTGCGCATTCTTCTGAAAAGATATGTAAATACATACATATGCGCTTACGTAGTTACATATATACATGCCCAGCATTATGGTAAATGTGAATGTTCCTGTAAGTGTGCGCCCACTGCAAAGGGTACAGCAATGTTTGCCTCAAACAAAAGCCGTTGTACCGAAGCAACAAGTGGAGCCACAAGTGGCCACAGCGTGCGCACTAAATATTGTAGGTACTCGTGAACAAATGAACCTATATCATACATTTTTACATTGCACAAATATGCGCATGAGTTTGTTTTTATGAAAACAAAGCAATACATACTTACAGGAAACGAAGCAATGTGGAAAACGATAGTATGAAATACTTTGGTGCGGTGCCAAGGACGATTTAAAGCAACATTTTAGAATGCGCACAAGACATACTATTGTAGGTGAGGTTAGTTCAAATGTTTGCACAGTGAACGCTTTAAAAGTTTTGAGTTTAGCACTAGTATTTTTAAGGCCACTTTTGAACTAGTCTGACCCTTAGTATTTTTGAAAATCAACATAGCGAATGTGATGGAATTAGGTGGGACGGAAATTCCTCCCAAATGTATGCTTTAATATGTATACTAAATTAAAGACAGGCGTTAGGCAGCGGTTTAAGGATACGATTAAGATTACCTTTACTACAGGAACAAAGGTAAATATGAATCTCCAGATGAAAAAGTGCATAAAAGGTAATATTCAATACGAGATAAAATTAAAGAAATGGTAAGAGAAAGATGAAGATGAAGGTGAAGATGAAGATGAAGTTGAAGATGAAGATGAAGATGAAGATGAAGATGAAGATGAAGATGAAGATGAAGATGAAGATGAAGATGAAGATGAAGATGAAGATGAAGATGAAGATGAAGATGAAGATGAAGAGGAAAATGAAGAAGAAGATAAAGATGAAGATGAAGACGAAGATGAAGATGAAGATGAAGATGAAGATGAAGATGAAGATGAAGATGAAGATGAAGATGAAGATGAAGATGAAGATGAAGATGAAGATGAAGATGAAAATGAAGATGTAGTTAAGTTCAAATACTTAATGTAAGGATAAAATTGAACGCAAATATGCATATACGTTTGCAGATGAAAAAAACAATAAAGATAAAAATAAACGTAAAGAGATATTACACGGGATAAAAAAAATGTTATACAACTGAAGATTTATGTAGATATCTTATATCAGTTAAGTGTCTCTTCATTTCATCTCAACTCAGCTCACCTCACCTCAGCTCACCTAAGCTCACCTAAGCTCACCTCAGCTCACCTCACCTCACTCCGCTAAATATTTATCATAGAATGGGTAAAAAGTATTTTCTTTATCTAATTTTATCCTTTCTGCCGTTGTGTTGCTTACTTCTTTTGTTTCGGTTTGTCGCTGTATCCTAGTCTCATGTATCCTTACGAGTGATTCGTAAGTCATCCTGCACTAGCCGCATTTCTTGCAGGGTAGGCTTGATTGAGTGTTTGCTTTTGTGTGGGTGTGTCCACTTTTAGCCCGACATGTGTTTACTTTTGACACATTGCTGTGTAGGGCGTCAATACTCGTACCTTTTGGGCACTGTCCTTTGTTTGTCGATTGGTAATTTCACATGAATACAATAATTGCTGCAGACATGTACATAAATTTTGTTGCATGCGGGTACTTAATTGAATGTTATACGAGTGCATAAGTATTAGTACAGGCACACATGTACATACATATGTATGTGTGTGCGGTAGGTGATTAAAAGAGACTGCAAACTTTAATGGTTTAAGGCGCTTTGGTGATTTAAAATTTACGAGATGAAAGTATCGCAATTAAAATAATAACAATTTTACTCCCCTTTGTTATGATTTAACTTAAAAATTTTGCGTATTTTTTTTGCCAACGATTTGCGTACATATGTAGAAATAATAGATAAGCGCTTGCACATATGTATGAAGGAGTTTGGCCGAGCTTCTTCTCCGATTTGGGGTGTGCGCCTTTATGTTGTCACACAAAAGGGAGGAACCTACGGTTTTACGCCGACTCAAAAAGGCGATTCTAGCTTTATGAGAAGCTATTTTGCATGTCAGAAATAAGCTCGGAGGTTTCCCATTGCCTGCTGAGGGGCGACCACTGTTAAGAAAAAACCTTTTTTTAAATTTGTTTTCTATGTTGCTTTGACCAGCGCTTGAACCCAGGCCTTGCGTAGTGGAAGCGCGCACTGCTTACCACCACATAACAGTGGCCGCCGAAAGCAATAAACATATTTCAAGTTAAATAAACTTACATATACCGTACACGAATATGTGTATATGTATGCATGTATGCGAATGTACCAACATTTGAAAAGTTTGCTTAAACGCATTTTTTTAATTGGCCCCTTTTTGTATTGTTCTTTTCGTTTGATTACGTTGGAGGTGTGAGAAATGTCTGGCGGCAGGCGGCAATTGGTTTTCAGCGCCTCAGCATAATATTAATAATTCAGTACTAATTTGCGCATCGCTAAGGAAAATTATTTTTTTTTGTGATAGAAGATTTTAAGAAATACTCGTACAGTGAAGTGACTGAGAGACCACACACACGTTTAATATAAACTAAAAAGTATTTAAAGTTTGAATTTTTTATTAACATTTGTTTTTTTTAGTATTTTTTTCTAAAACTTTAAGCGCACAGAATTTTACCACTTTTTTGAATATACATATAAGATCTTGTAAAAATAAGCCTCTATATATTGTTGCAATTTGGTGTGAGATCCGTTATTCGATTAAGTCTAATGTAGAAACCTCTCTGGGTAACTCAACAGCTGCCTCAAATTAAGTCTAATTCTTATCAAATTGTATTCAGTGGAAAATAGTAAATTTTATCCGTACAAACTGACAGTTAATTTTTAATTTTGCAAATACTTGCAAAGACTTCAGAAAAAAAATGCTGTCTTTGTCTAGTTTTTATCACACAAATTTAATCTGCCATATGCTTAATTTGAAAATATATCAGTTTAACTTTAATTACAGCCGCTAACCGAAAAAAAACGTATAATTTGTCCCGCAACAAAATGGAATGATCCTACTAAGCTTCAATATTGCGGTGAAAGTCTTCATCGATAGCAAGCCTCTGAGACTCTTAAACACCAGCAAAGTCAGGAAGAAAAAAACACAAACTCCTACTGTGCGTTCCATTTTGATGCCATCTCTGTGAATATGGTGCTAAATTTAAGCGGAGGTTCCAAATTCACCATCCCATTCGCCTATCGATGTGAGAACGAACGCGGGAGGCCTATGGAAATCTATTTCAAGTCGTGTACAATAGGTGCTACGTCTATCTAGAAACTAAACTACTTTCTATGACCCTGCATTCTTTCTCTCCATAAACCTTACTTAAATAGTTCAACACCAAACACTGAAGCTACCCTCCTCTATACGAATTTTGTTTATGCTGGGGTCATACTCTGCACAACACTTTTCCTCTTTCTCGTGTCAATGCATTTTTCGTTTCTGTTTCTCCAAAGGATCTGACGAAAAACGGACGAAGTGTAATGCCACATTGCAAAGCCAATGGGCCTTGCTTTCCTAGAGCTAGAACTGAGCTGATAGACCGCAAAGCTGAATCCGATCGGGTTGATCAAGTTTTGGTACCGCAGAGTGGTTGCGAGAATCAGCGTGTAATCTAAGAAATTATGCATAATTTGCTTCAAGCTCGGTATTGAATATTGGGTTTTAAAGAAGAAAAGTTTGGAATTGATCCAATAAATGTAAAACGCAATGAAGTTTGGGATTTTTTTTTACTCAAAAAGAGCATAGCGTGAAAAAACTTCAGTTATAAAAATATCAATATCCATAGTTTTTCTTATTATATCTAATAACCACCTGTTTTAAAAAAGCAACTGAATAATATATGCCGTTTTAGCGCGAGTCTGAGCTAAAAAAAAAAAATAGTTCTACTCTGTGGGGTCTGTCCGATTTTGATTTGGATTTTGTGAACACCAGCAGCTTTTATCGGCGCAGTTCGGCTTGACACGACTTTCGACTTTGCTAAAGGTTAACTCTGTGTCAAAAGAAGCTGAAAGACCAAACTGCCTAAACCGCTACTCTAACGACTTCATGAAACGCTGTCTCAGTGGCTCATCGTCATAGACATGGATGCTGTGCCTCAGGCATAACCAATTTTGTATCGACAAAATCGTCTTCAAAATACAAATAGAAAAGCCCCTTCTCATAGGATTATTTTTCATATACATATTTATTAAGGTTTTGTTAAGTTTTCTTTAAATAATGTTACTACAAATTTGATTGCTATGCCATAAATCAACACGCTACTGTAGCCGCAAAATATACGCAGCAAGTGGCAATGAAAATTGAACAGATCGCAGCGCGTACAGTCGCAAATCAGCGAATATCATAAAATTCGCACACTTTACGTCGATAAACACTACAAATTCTTAGAAAGATATTCACATTTCCAACATCTTCCAATGCTTAAATAAAGCATAAATAAAAAAAAAGTGTGTAAAATGCCAGCAGCATTGGCTTATGTGCCAGCGACCACAACAGCTGATAGCTTGGCATTTGGCGTTTTTTGATATTTGGGAAATTTTTGTACATGCAAGCGAGACTGCGCCTTTTTGAAATTCCTAACTGTCTTCAAGGCATTTGGAAAATAGCACCACTTCCTCATAATCAAGTGTGTGTGTGTGTGTGTGTGCATGGCGGCGTGTGTGTGTGTGTGTACCCACCTGCAATTTTGCGTTCGCGCATTTTACGCCACAGCGCCTCCGCCTTACGTTTTGGCCAGTTTTCGAATTTCTGTGAAAAGCTGCGAAAGAATTTATACTCGCGTATCGTTATCGACATGCGACGCTGCATTTTGATAGGTTGCGCGCCCGCCGCACAGCGTAACTGCGGCGGCGGCGTTGATGGCGGTGACGACGACAGTTGTGTGGCTATAACGGCACAGCTGAACGAAAAATACGCGTTGAAAAGAATTCCTTAACTTAATTGTTTTCGTAAAATTAGTTTACATATATTTGAAGTTGTCTTTCAGATAGTTTATGACGATTTTTTATTTATTTATTTTTTTGCTAAACTCAAGCACTAACACCGATGGTAATGCAAAGACTTTAACAAGCAGATTGCAAGCAAACTCATTTTAAATGTTTACGATCTTGTTTTGGCGCGCTTCTCAATATCTGCTGTTCTCGCTTTTTCTACTACGAAACTCAGGTGCAATTTTCACTTGGTCTGCCAAGCGGCAAACCAAACCAAACAAAATAAATATGTCTACGATTTTTTAAATTTTAAGGAAATCCTTTCATCCAAACTTTTACTGTTTACTGCCACGCTGCTTAGCAAGTCGCTTTGCATGCTAGCGCCTAGAAATTCGCGTTCAAATTTGGCTGCTTTCAATTATTTACCGCTACTACACTGCTGAATATTATTTACCACCGCCGCTTCGACGCGTCTATAATCAACGAAGCCTGTAATAGCACTAATGAAAATGCGAGGTATTTAGTGAAATGGCGTACGAATGTGGCGCAACAGCGCGCGCTGACATGCCACTAACATCACCAAACAAAAAGGAGGTAGCAGGCGCAGTCTGTGTGTGCCGAGGGGTTGGAGGCGCCAGGTGGTAGCATCAGCATCATGCTAATAGTCATAGTCAATTTGGGGGCTGGTGCGGCGGCGCTTTGGCTTTGAAATCGGTATTCGGATTCGCATTCGGTTAGTTAACCATATGACTAACGAGCTGTCAGACTGTATGTCTGGCTGGCAGGCTGGCCGGCTGGCTGGCTGGCAGGGTGTGTGCTTGGTGTCAGTGTTCTATCTGTTGGCCAGCACGAGCGGGCACAAAATTTTCGCGCCATGTATCATCGCAAACAGCTGGGTGGCGCAGAGACTACCTGCCTAACGGTTTATCTTGTCTGTGTAACAGCTAGCGTGAATGTAAACAATTCCGAATAGAGCGAGGTTGAACAGACAGCCGAGTGCTTCTACAATTTTGCCGAGCTGCCGCACAGCCGAGCCGAATTCATCATTGTTATAGTAAACATTGTTGCTACGATTGCTCATTGGCGCGCTCGGCTTTTGACAGGCATTAAAAGCATAAAAAAGTGTGCCAAAAAGCAACAAGAACAACAACGATGTTAATAACAACCACAGCAATACTAACACAACGCAGCCGACTAAACAAAAAGGAGAAAAAAATACATGACACTGCAACAGCGGAAGCGTAGAGAACGCACGGGAAAAAGCCTAAACGATGTGCGCGCAAAACCTTTTTTTTTAATTTTGTTAAAAAAAATCATATAGGCCGGTAGGTGCATGGGGTGGGTGGGCGGTCGTCGAAAGGACAATAATTGCCTCGCATGCGCTAATGACGTCATCACGATGAGGTTGCCATTCGAACACTTGCTTTAAAGTATATACATACATACATACATATGTACATATCTATGACACGCTCGTGTGAATTTGTGCAAGTTTATATTTTTTGTTTATTGTTTGCACGTCAATGCAATTTTAGAGCTAAGTTGCTGCTCTATGGCTTACGTTTTAATTTAAAAATTTTATGTATTCATGAACATAAATGTTTGCTGAAACCTGGTGGATAATCATATGCATCTACATATGTACATATCTTTCTTGGTATGCCAGGAATAACTTTCAGGTTGACCTATCATAAGATTAAGTAAATTGAGGTCACATGGCGTATGAGCAACGTAGGAGACGGATGAGTGAGTGAGTGAGTGTGTTCAGTGGATTTCGCAAAATAAGCAGATTATGACAATTCTCGCTGCAACATGCAGTGAAATAGCTTAAAATTTTTATGGATGCATGTAAATTCTCGGAAGATAAGTCGTAAAGAAATAGATATTTAAATGAATTAATGCTTGTGCGGTAAAAGGTTAGTATGCTATGGCGTATGAGCTACTTTATTGAAAATTAAATTCTTCTGTGGTAATCATAGTGAGCGGGTACCGAAGAAGGTAATATGATTAGCTGTAGCGAGATTTTTAACGACATGGACATCGTCTTCATGGCTTCAACATGGCATATGTATGGGCGATGATGCTCTATACAGTTTCGTTCTAGCCACAACAGCTTCGAGAGAATTATACCTACGAGTGCGAAGCAGTCAAATGCCGGCATACCGGACAAATTGTACAAGTGTTGACTATTCAGTTTTTTTTTAATCACAAGAATAAGGATAATATCCTTCCACACAATACATATTGACTCTCCTTGCTGTAAAGGAGAGTTGAAAGGCCAACGGAGTAATAAAGTGAGATAACATCAACCTGCTCACCATCCTAACTAGTATGTACATCCCACCCACTCCATCATCTAATGTGACAAACTTCTTATATGTTAAATGGGATTGTTTTGTTTTTACGTACATACACTATCGGCCAAAAGTCTTTGCCCGTTGAATTTTTCACATGTGCAACAATTTTTATTTTAATTTTTTTGCACTAGTTTTTTATAAAAATATTGTTAATACTACAACAACAAACATAAAAATTCAATTTCAAAACTTTGTGTAAAATTCAAATTCCATAAAATTGCCTGCAAATTTTCAACTTTCTAGTCAGACTTTTTTTAATTTGTTTAAGTTTAGTAGCCCATTAAATTGTGGTAGATATTTTAAAAATTCAAGTTCCAAGTTTACAAAAATTCGCGTTGATTTTTGAGATTGAAGGTGTTTAAAATTTTTTCCATACAAAGTATTTTCGAAAAAAAATTTGTTCGAGGAAGAAACTGCGTGAAAAAATTGCCAAAAATCAATGGCGAGTCCTAGCTACTTCAAACTTGCACTCTATTCCATTAAAATTTGTTGGGCTGCAAACTCAAAAAGATTCTAAAAAATCTGATCAAAAAGTTAAAATTTAGCATGAAAATTTATTGAATTTTCCTGAGTTTTGCATAAAGGTTAGGAATTGTGTTTTTATTTTTTTGTTGTTGTAGTAATATTTTTAATAAAAAACTAGTGAAAAAAATTACAATAAAAATGTTTGCATAAGTGGTGAAAATACTTTTTGTCGGCAGTATATTTACAGATGTATGTATGTATTTATGAAATATGCGTATGCAGCAAATATTTTAAGCGAATGCTGTTTATTGTTTTAAGTCTTGCTGATACTAACAATGTGAGTAAATTTTGAAAAATTCAACAAGCTGTAAAGAGCCAACAGGCTATTGGCCAGTTAATATTCGTAAGTATGTACATTAACCTGTACCAGAAAAAAAAGTTCGCGGTACACCCTCGAATCGAAAGTATGTATTTTTGCAGGGCAATTTCGGAAAAAAAAATTATTTTTTTGCCCGAACGGCGGGGTCGCATTTACTTTCGGATCTTAAATCATTCTTGTCTTGAGGATACACTTTTTCTTGTTGCAAATTTCATTGACCTTAAGTATCCCGTTCCAGTACTTACCCATGAGATCTCAGTTCTTATCACTCTAACGTACCACCCTACTTTCAGTAAATTAAAGCTCACCAAAAATGATAAAAGTTTTGCGAGGAAGGTATTTGCCCTAGCGAAAATACTTTAGACTGAGGGAAGTACGGCGATTTTTTTGTTTTGGTTTGCTGGTACGGCCTCATGTAAACACACAACATATTTATGTGGCTGTGTGCGACGAAGGACAATACATAGAATTTACGAGAATTTTCAGGCATCAAACTCGGATTGCCTTGTTGATACAGACATAAAATGACGAGAATTTTGCTAGGATAGTAGTGCGAGCGCCAGAATGTGCATAGATGTAGTAGGATAATATGGGAATGAAGGATTATTTGTAGATATGTATATATGTGCATATATGTATATTTATAATTAAGGCTTCAGTACAGCATCTGGCAGGGGAGAGATTAACGGCATTGGCGCAGACCACGAACGCTACGAGAGCATTAAGTCTTGATGGATTGACAGCCATTTAGGAATTGTGTCTATAATCTATTGAATCGAAGTGTTCGTGTTTGTTGACGGAAATACCAACAAGTAAGGCATACTTGTACGAACTTACTTAGGGTAGGAAAAGGGATATGTCAAGCTAATTGATAACCTAAATTGATTTGATGTTTAATGCAACATATTTAATTACTTTTAATTGTTTGCAATGCAGGACGACATCAGTAAATGTGCGAATTGTAATTGCTCGCTGGCTTATATGTATTCCAGCCTTAAATTCTTGCTTCAAAAATCGTTTTCATTTTCACAAATATAGCTGGAGCTGTTTATTGTGCTTTTGTGATTAAGAAAAAATTTTTATTTTAAATTTTTCCACATATTGGCCAGTGTGAATAAAAACTAAGCAAATGCTGTTTTGTTAAAACTGCAGACCTTTTCTTCGTTTTTTTTTCAAATAAAGTTAGGGTTGCCAGATTTTTTATGCGCGAAATCAGTATGTTAGACCTTTTCATGCTAAAAAAATCAGTACTTTTCAGTACATTTTTATTCAAAGCAAAATTATAAATGTAAGTAACAGATAATACTTTAAATCGCCAGAGAACCAGTTTTAAACAATATTTTGGTATACGAATAAAATACAGTTCATAAAAAAAAGTGTTATTCATTTTAACATAAGTATATGTAAACATCATTGTACACAGAAGTCAGTAAATTATTTTTTATTTATAAAATTTTTTTAAATATTAAAATTAAAAAAAAAATTGCTTAATTTTTATTCATGTATCTACATACACCATGCGACAATAACCCAAAAAATTCCTAAACACCCTAAAGCAATCAAAATGCATACATATTTACGAAACTAGCGGCTAAACGTAGCAAAACTGCGCTTTTAGTTTTTTTCTCGGACGCCAGGATATGTTGAAAGAAATGAAAGAAGCATCTCTGTAGAATCAAAAAAATAAATTTGTTTGATTTTCTTTAACGTAAAATTTTTGTTATTAATAAATATTGCAAATTTTTAAGGATAACATTTTAAAGGACATTTTCAATACCTATTCATCCTTATGCACCAAAAACTTTGAATTTGTTCAATTCTACGGAATTTTGACTTACATTTGGTAATGTTATTCTAAATTGGACGGAACTAAAAAAAAAGAATTAATCAAATCTTTGAAATTTCAAAGTCTTTTAAAAAGTCCTGACGTCAGCGGGTAAAACTAAAAGCATAGTTTTACCATATTTGACAAACAGCTTCGTGAATATATTCAATGTTTCGTATGTTTTGACTTTTTTTAAAACTTGTTGAAACGTAATATCTTTGAAATTTTGTAGTTCCTACAAAAAGAATTGACGTTTCGTGNCCAGAGAACCAGTTTTAAACAATATTTTGGTATACGAATAAAATACAGTTTATAAAAAAGTGTTATTCATTTTAACATGACTATATGTAAACATCATTGTACACAGAAGCCAGTAAATTATTTTTTATTTATAAATTTTTTTTAAATATTAAAATTAAAAAAAAAATTGCTTAATTTTTATTCATGTATCTACATACACCATGCGACAATAACCCAAAAAATTTCTGAACACCCTGAAACAATCAAAATGTATACATATTTACGAAACTAGGGGCTAAACGTAGCAAAACTGCGCTTCAAGTTTTTTCTCGGACGCCAGGATTTGTTGAAAGAACTTTGAAATTTCCAAGCCATGATTAATTAAAAAAAATAATAAGTTTTAAATTTAATCCAGTGGTGAATAACAATATTGGTACCAAATGAAAGAAGCATCTCTGTAGAATCAAAAAAATAAATTTGTTTGGTTCACAAGGACGATTAGGTGTTGAAAATACCATTTTGATTTTCTTTAATATAAAATTTTTGTTATTAATAAATATTGCAAATTTTTAAGGATATTCATGGAAAGCATTTTAAAAGGACATTCTCAGTACCTATTCATCCTTATGCACCAGAAACTTTGAATTTTTTCAATTCTACGGAATTTTGACTTAAATTTGGTAATGTTATTCTAAATTGGACGGAACTAAAAAAAAATGAATTAATTAAATCTTTGAAATTTCAAAGTCTTTTAAAAAATCCTGCCGTCAGAGGGTAAAACTAAAAGCGTAGTTTTACCATATTTGACAAACAGCTTCGTGACTATATTCAATGTCTCGTATGTTTTGATTTTTTTTAATTCTTTGAAACGTAATATCTTTGAAATTTTGTAGTTCCTACAAAAAAATTGACGTTTCGTAGGTATAATGATTTTTGTGGGTGCAAAATTAACTGTTGCACGGTGTTATTTGCCTTTTTTAAGCTGCCAGTACCAGCAGGAAAATCCCACACGCAGCGTTCACTGTACGCACATCAATGCCAGACCTCCATGCTCTTTAATAGTAAACGCATAATAGAGTTGTTGGCCATCGCAGCGTTGGAGATTTTATTTAACTAACCACTCCCTTAACCAATTAACTAAGTAATCTATTTTTTTCATTTTATTTTTTATTTTGTATATTATACGTTGTACTAACCTGCTAAGTAGCGATCACTTTGCGACCGTGAATATCGCAGCGTCTAAAAATAGAGATAAAGAAATAAGTCATTACTAACATATTAATGTACATACATGTCTGTGCATAAGTTAGAGAGTGATGAACTATTTTAATTAACTTCATATGTATTTCCAACTCACCAACTTCTGGCCGGAAAAGTCATCGCGTCGCGTCTTTTCCTGCTTCAGCAGCAATGGCGCCGAGTTTGACTTGGTTGTTAGCTCTTGTATGCCCAGACTTTCATGCCCGCTATGCAGCGATGCACTACTCGGCGAAGGCAGCTCTGCAAAGTGCGTCGGCGATAGCAAAGACTGGAACGGTTCCTGACGCAATGCCAACGACAGCTGTCCACGTTCCCTGCCACGTCCGTGCAAATGTTGATGCAATTTACGCGTCAGCGGATGATGCTGCTGTGGATGTTGATGTTGCAGTGGTGAGTATTGATAGTAGACGGCCGGCAGTGAGGTGGTGTCCAACGAGTGGCTACGACATTTCTGTGCACGTCCGCCGCCGCCACTACCGCCGATTGCGCTGCCATAAGGCATCATAATTGGCGCTGTGGCGACGATGGCATTGAATTTGCGACGCAGCACCACACTGTTGCTGCCACCAAGCGTATCGTTCGCTGATGTGGAGCCGCTGCGACTGCCACTACCGCCGCCACCGCCACCGCCACTACCGCTAGCACTGCTCGCATCGCCATCATTGCACTCACATTCGTAGTATGGTCCCACTTCGAACTCATCGTGGCCCTCATCATATTCGTCTGCCAAATCGGCCACATCCACAACGCCGTCATCGGCAGCCTCCGCCGTTTCGAGCGCATCATTGCTGTCAACGTTATCGCTGTCATCTTGTCGTGCACGTTGATTTTGACGATGACGTTGACGTGCGGCGCGCAACAAATGCTGTTGCAACTGTTGCTGGTTTTGTAGTTGTACCTTGTGTTTTAGCTTGTCGGCTGCTGTAGTAGCAACCGTTGGTGGTCTCTGTAGTTGGCGTTGCTCGTCAATGTCATCGTGTGACTCATCGCCGCCATTGATGCCAATGTCTTCATCGCCACCGCCATGGGGCTCATCGCACAAGCTGAGCACCTCTAAGAGGTCTGGGTCATCTGAGGAAGCTACTGAGCTACTCTTCTGGAATTTCATTTTGCGTAGGGCATCCAAGCTGCTGACTGATTCGTTGTCGTTGTGCGGATTTTTCCAGTATGAATTATCCTTTGGTGGCGTTGCCGTTCCAATGCCACTTTCGTTGTTGTCATTGTCCAGGCCGGAGGAGTCCAGCGAAATGCCCGACTTGCCTGAGCTAAGCGCGCCAGTGGCCTCCTCACATGCCGACGATGAAGTAGAGCTGAAATTTTAGAGAAATTAGTTTTTCCATAAATGAAGTGACGAAAGAAAAACTCAATACATATTGGATACGCCCACAAAGTTAAGGATTTGTATGTCTCTTGATTAATATTTGATCTAGTTTTAAAAGAGCCCCCTAAATTCTAAAACTTAAACTCATTTCTTTCTATTTACTTACTTATTGTCTTCATCGACGGCGCCAACACTCCGCAATATTGACTCCTCAGATGTCCAAATTGTTGAGGTGGATCCTTTTTTGGTCACATCGCTGCCGTTTAACAACAAAGACGCCGCTGTGCTGCCACCGACGCCGCCGCCGTTGCTCTTTGATGCTGATGAGGTCAGCAGTGTGGATGGCAGCAGCACCGTGTTGCCTAGTTTTGTAGCAGCTATGGCTGAAGACGGTGTTGTCATTGTCGCATGATTAATGCGCTCCCGTTTTGGTATTGCCAGCATTGCCGCCAAGCCACTGCTACTGGTAATGTGACCACCGTTGTTGCCGCCTTTATCGGCGTTTGCCAGCAGCTGCTGCTCCTGCTGGTAGACCTGACTCTGACTTTGGTTTTGGCTTTCTCTCTGTGCCCACTGTGTGGCAGCTGCTGCAGTGCCAGCGCGCATTGTTTCCATATCGTTTTCCAATTGACGTTGTCGCCTGTTTTTAAGTGATTCCTCATCGGTTTCTTGGGCGGCGACACAACCATTTAATGTTGTCATTGCCATCGTTGGTCGGCGGCAGTCACTTGTAGTCGCCGCCATAGCTCCCGTTGCTGCTGCTGGTGTTGTCTCTTCAATTTTCAATACTGTCGCCGCTGTTGGCGAGCTTGTTTTTGCCGCGGCTGTTAGCGCACTTGTTGTCAGCGCATCGTTGCCGCATTGTAAATTTGTCAGATTATGATAATGTTGATGTTGCTCGGTTGTGGCATTAAATGTTGCTAAACTGTTGCGATTGCCTTTGCCGCCACTGTGTGCCGCCTGCGATTTGCCGACAAGTTCGTGCAACAGCTGTTGTTGTTGCTGCTGGTGTTGTTGGTGGTATGGTGTCGGTGCCGATAAAGTGCGCATGTAGGCAACAGTTGGCTTGACAGCCGGGGTGCCATTGCCGTTGATGTTGCTGCTGTTGTTGTCGGCGCCTAAGCCACTATCGAGGCGTGCACAATCAAGGTTAAACGATTGCAATGGAATGGTTGCCTGTAAAAGGAAGAACGCATACAATAAAACGTACAGATGAAAAAAATATATAAAAAAAAAACAAAATTTAAACAGAAATTGCAAAATAAAAAAAGTCGCTTGCGGATCGCCTCGCCTCGAATGAAGACTTGAGGGCCAATCACTTTCAGTTAATAATGGATGGAAATCTTTAGCAATATCTAGTCGGACAATGCCTTATGACACCGATAATATATAGCAATTTATATTTATGTAGGTAAGTGTGTGCGCAGCTGCAGTGGCGCGACATGAGTGGCTGTGCATGACTGGCTAAGTTGTCTGCTGGTTCTAAAAGGACCTTGAATTTTTATAATAAATCGCAGTGCTGCGCCACCACTTTTGCCCTTTATTTTTTTGTTGGTGTTATTTTATTTACTTTTATTTATTTTTTGCTGCTGCCATTCTTTACTATCGAAATGCGATTGTTTTCGACGTATTTATGCAAATTGAAAGTCGTTTTCGAAAAATCTCACGTCTGCCCTTTTGTATTGTTGGCAAAAACAGTAAGCGAGCTCTGCGCCGTGAATGGGCTTTAAAGATCTTTAGGCGCATTTGACAATTGGTTGGCAGTTTTGTGAGTTGTCATGTGGGTTTTAAGCGCAAAAAGTGAGTGAATTTTAGTACTTCATGCTGTTACACTTCGCTGCAAGAGTCATCATCGAAGTTCAAGGCCAAAAGAATACATAAATCATTTAAATTTAATGTAAGTTGCAGTGGGTTAGCTTGGCGAAGGATAGATTCAGCAGAACGATTTCAGAGACTCTGCTGTGGAGCTATTACCTGCTGAAATATCTTGTTCTTTTAACTGTCTTCCAGAGAATAGTAACACACAGTGCCAATTTTGGAAATTTTTTGGAAAAAATATATTAAAAATCCGCTTTTCCCATGCGCCAACCTTGTACTTCAGCTCATCTGTGAACAAATTTACAAACTCACGGCTAATGGATATTCAGTGGTTAATTTGTGGCCAGTGCGGCTGGAGGAGAAGAACGATGAACCCTAAGAACACCCCGAAGAGGCTTATGAGCGCTACCCTGCCAAAGAAGACGCGTTTTGCACGAGCATTGGAAAGTTTGGCGCTTATATTAATTCGTACGCCATAAAAGAGGGAAAGGGAGACCTCGCGCCGGCATCAAAAATGCTGGCAGGTAGGCGGGAATGTGGCTTGAAAATTCCATTAAAAAATCAGCAACCAAACGGTTACAATACTGGATTTGGATATTGGTCAGTTGAGGAATGGGAGCCTCCACTCGAAAAAAACGAGGAGAGAATAGTACGGTTTAAAAAAACAACAACAAGATTCCAAAGCAGATGGTATATCGAGCCCTAACGGCCAAAATAACGTAAGCGACATTTGCTCTAGGAATATTTCTGCATCAAAAAGAAAATTTTGAAAAAAATGTCGCTTACGTTATTTTGGCGGTTAGGGATCGATATTTTGTCTAATTTACAAGTACGAAAATCGTGTTGTTTGCACTGATCACGGCAGGATAAGCCTTCTCTCAATGGTTAGTGCGACGTAAAAACAAAATTTCGATGAAAAAGAAAATAAGTCTCGAATGAGACCCCGCTCTTTTCATGACCACCACGGAAAAAGCATAAAGGACTCTAATTTGAGGGCAAGCACCAGGAAATGTCCTTAAAGAGGAAGGTGCATGTTCCCGACTGATTCATGTCCTTGGGGAAACAAAGTGTGACATCTCGCCAACCAAGAAACACAATGGACACGGCAAGAAAAAAATTAGTGTGCCTTTGCGACGTCTATTCCAGCTGTTACGTAAAGGAGCGAATATTCGGTGTTTGATTTGTGGTGGGAGAGAGACTTCGTCGACGAATACTGCCGTTCATCCCTGTGAGCGAGCGTATAGCTAAAATCCGCATCAAAGTGGGATTCTTCAGCAACTCGCTGATTTGCGCGCATGCTTCGACGGAAGGAAAGGACGAGGCTTCCAAGGTATTTTCCATGAGCGTTGCCCCGACACGGCATCAAAACTGTGGTTGGCGATTTCAATGCCAGGGTGTGCAAGGAAGGGATCTTTGGAGCCACTGTCGGAAATTTCAGCCTCCACTACGAAATATCGGATAACCGACTGAGGCAGTACTAGGTTTCAGATTAAAAAGGTCCACCAAGGAAATTAAAAATGTCCGGCTACAACTTATTTCCTCGAATGATGCTGTGCTGACTGTCTAGGAAGAAGTTAGATATTTAGGCGTTATTATCGACAGAAAACTAACTTGACAGTTCAATGTAAAATGCATTGCAAGAAGGCTGTGACTGCCGTGTGCGCATATACAACAACAATAGGGGAAAATGAGGCCTGAAGCCTGACATTGTGAACTGGGTATACACTGCGGTGGTGCGTCCCATTTTATTTTACGATATAACGGCCAAACGACCATCCGTTAATAAATCAACAATAAAAACAAACCAACAAACGATCAAAGGGGCATGCATAATGATCACGGTGGCGCTACGCTTAACGTCAACTAAAGCTCTAGATACCCTGCTATATTTTCTACCTGCAAACGATAAGCTACAGGCAAGCTTTAATGCTATCAAACTTAACGCGTTGATTAAGTGGAGTGATACAAGGTTCATACACTTTAGAATTCTGGAAGATCTCCAAGCAGACTACATGCGCCTGAACTTCACATTCACCCCACTAAGCCGAGGAATTATTAGCAAACAAGGATCACTTAAAGCTCTAGATACCCTGCTATATTTCCCACCTTCAAACAGTAAGCTACAGGCAAGCTTTAATGCTATCAAACTTAACGCGTTGACTAAGTGGATTTATACAAGGTTCATACACTTTAGAATTCTGGAAGATCTCCAAGCAGACTACATGCGCCTGAACTTCACATTCACCCCACTAAGCCGAGGAATTATTAGCAAACAAGGATCACTTCAAGGGGTGAATGGGAGAAGGATTCAGTCCTGACCTCCTACTATGATTCAGCAGCCATCTAATCCGATGGCTTCAAGTTAGATCTGGAGGCAGGTAGTGGGGTGTACTTGCAATAACTCTCCCTTCCCTCAGTTTCCGTCTGCCTGACCTCTGAAGCTGCACTTATATCAACTATTGAAGCTGCTAGATAGCTGATCGATTCGTTTATTAATTCCGCTATTCTCCTGAAAACTGAAAATTTAATAAGCTATAANAAGGATTCAGTCCTGACCTCCTACTATGATTCAGCAGCCATCTAATCCGATGGCTTCAAGTTAGATCTGGAGGCAGGTAGTGGGGTGTACTTGCAATAACTCTCCCTTCCCTCAGTTTCCGTCTGCCTGACCTCTGAAGCTGCACTTATATCAACTATTGAAGCTGCTAGATAGCTGATCGATTCGTTTATTACTTCCGCTATTCTCCTGAAAACTGAAAATTTAATAAGCTATAAAAGCTATCACTTCTACCATTTTTTTCAAGTTATTGTTGCTTTTCCACTAAGTTTTCATATAAAAAAACGGCGTCGATCTCAATAAAAATTGTTGAATATAAGCTATAAAACTTTATATCCGAAATTTTTCTAAAAATATTATTAACTTATTTAAAGCAGGCCGTTAAGATAGCGCACCCCATGGAAGAGATTTTTTTTTAAATTTTTATAAAAATTTAAAATCGGATTTACACGTTTTTTGTTGTAAAATATGCTAAATTTTTATGAAAAATGTATGAATATTAAACAAACGAGAGGAAAACTGTACATAAATACTGGGGATCAAAAGGGTGCGCTATTCGAATGACTAGAAGTGTACATTTTAAATGATTGCCTTAACCCACACAGGCTGTTCTGCTGAAGATCCATTTCTAAGTGCTATAAAAGTTAAGTTTGTATGGTGCTTGAAATTCTTACGTATCTCTTACTAAATGAATAAATCGAAGATTATAAAAAACCTAGCGAATATGTTTAGCTGAGCCTAGATAAATATCAAGCGATTTATCTTGTATAACTCGAACTGTTAATTTCGTTTAAAATTTATTTATTTCCATTTATTTATTTTTCTTTAATAAAAAAGTGTCGCAAAACTTACGTATGCAATTTATTCAGCGCTCGAGTAATGCGAACGCTGCTGCTTCTGTAATGACCTGCTGTAATTGCGAATTCCCGCTGGAACGTTCACCCAGCAGCACATTCGCGGTGCATTTCATTGCATATGCCGGGACAGAGGACAACAGTAACTACTACAAATGTACGAACATACATACGTATATGTATACAATGCGATGCAGCGTTGCTGAACAGTCCAGTCCACTTCAGTGCCAACAAGTTGAGTTCACTGCGGTCCATCATTGCTGCAACACCATATTTGGGCAACAGTGCAACTGACAAGATGCGCAATTGTCATTGTGCCGTGTAGACATGATAAAAATCAAAAGTGTCTGCAACACAATGAAATGCGTACATGTGTGAGCACAAAAAAAAAATGAAAGAAACCGTACCGAAGACACAACAACACTTGCATATGTCAGCCAAATTGGCAATGCGCCGCCGCTGATATAATTTTTTGTTTTACCGATTCCACGTTATCTCGCTATCGCTATTACGGACATGATCGCCGTCGTCGCCAACAGATGCCACTAAGCCCACAGCAATTCATTCAACATAAAGCGGCAAGTGTGTGGCTGGCCTAATGTGACCAACTATTTCATAGCTCAAGGAAGTAGCTGTTAGGTTGGGTTAGGTCAACGCCGCGAGCAGATCACGACAGGTCAATGACAGGTCATCAGCAGCGCAGTTTCGCGTGAGTCTCTGTGACCCGGAATCTAAAACTAGAATTAACTAAGAAGTACTCGCACATCATCACACGCTTTAGCAATAAGTCTACCGCTTCTTTGATGGCTGCTATTACCACCTAAAAGACACTGCCGAATTCTGGAAGCCTGCAAATAATTTTACTGGAGAGTTTCCGACAAAATACCCATCCACCAACACTGTCTCCAATTTTTGATCCATCCGTTCTTCGGGCAACCCCGCCCTATCTAGTCTTCACTTGAGGGAATATAGGTAGGGAAGGAGCTTCTGGGAGCCATTTTGGAGGAGTTTGTAATCTACGTGTTCAGCGCGAAGTCAAAGCCCTCTAGAACTTCAGAGTGTTACTAGCCGGTTTGCCTTAGCCTAATAGAAGTTTGTAATGCTACAATTCTGTCTTCGATATCCGCAGACGACGTGTTCAACGTTACGTTAAGCGCCAGTGTAGGTGTGGTTCCTAATGATCCATAGAGAGTTACCTTTCTTGCAATAAGCATGTTGATCAGTCTCTCTAGCGTTTTTAGTAAAAACGAAGACGGATTGATAGGCCCAAAAATGTCTAGCGGGAACATGACAAGCTTTTTCCGGCCTTCGGGATGAACGCAACACTGACTACCCTCCAAGCATTGGGAATATACCCGGTCTTCACGCAGTTCGCATAAATGGAGAACCCTTTGCAGCTACGCAAGTATGATGCATTCGGTCCCCGGCGAATTTAATGGTTTGAACGAACTTATCGCCCAAGCCATGTGGCGATCGTCCAGAAGATCGGAAAAGTACAGGGAATGAAGTACAAAATATCGAAAAGAAGTGAATTTGACTGTATTTCCAAGTACGAAAAAGAAGTACTGTACTTCTAAAAGAAGTACGGTTGGTCACATTAAACCCACCCCACAATTGTGTGTGTGTGTGTGTGTGTGTGTCACATGTTGCTTTGGCATGTAACACGCGGCAAGCGCTGCACGCAGCTGTCAGTTGCATTTGTAAAATTTCGCAATGTTGCAAAAGTAAAACACGCTGCTTGCTATCTCAGGGCACTTGCGATTGCTCTTGCTAAATATTTGCTAGCTATTGAATTTTACCAATAAATCATTGAAATCAATTTCCGTTGTTGGTTTTTTATTTGGTTATCCCTTGCCGGCAGTTGAAGCTTAAATCGAATTCGATGCATTGCCTGGTTTTGTTTTTTTTTTGTTGCACATTTCTTATGCAGAGAATATTGTCAATTGCTTGCAATGTAAATGCAATTGACATAACGAACTTACAATGGCTAAAAGAGGAGCGCAATATCTACATATGTATGTATGTATATAGGTTTGTGCTGCATACGCACTACATTGTTGCCAGAAGTCGCCAGCAACATTACTGCTATGGCCCTAAGGTCGCAAGGAACACCAACACACACACCTTACATTGCAGGCTTTTGCATGTTGCTGCTGCTGCTGCTGTGACGTATGTATGTTTGTGTGCATGTATGCTGCTGGGCCTTATTGCATCCTTTGTTGTAACTCATTGTGTCCTTCACATTGGCTTCGCCTTGATCGCTCTGCTGCAAGCCAAGCTGTTTCAATTCACTTCATTTATTCCATTTATTTATTTTTCCTGTTTTGTTAAGCTTNGTATGTTTGTGTGCATGTATGCTGCTGGGCCTTATTGCATCCTTTGTTGTGTGACTCATTGTGTCCTTCACATTGGCTTCGCCTTGATCGCTCTGCTTCCAAGCCAAGCTGTTTCAATTCACTTCATTTATTCCATTTATTTATTTTTCCTGTTTTGTTAAGCTCGCCAGATAACATCTTCGCTGCCGCCGCATCTAAAGTAGTTGATACATGAATCTCATCACGTAGCAGCCAACAACATATGCGTGAATTTTTCATTACAATCCCTTCAAGCAGTTGCACTCTGTTGCACGCGGCGGTTAAGCTGCTATGCTGGTACTATGTACCTGCATATATGTAAGTAATGCTTTACTATGCGAATAAATCAGTAACAATGCTTGCAAGCTATTATTTATATCCATATGTACATTAGACCGTGTCAGAAAAATAAGTTCGCAGAATTTGCAATGGAATTTCGAATAAATTTTTTTTTGGTCGCACGTGGGATTTGCCTTTTCAAATATTTCGTTGTTTCTCCAGCATTTAAAGTGGGTTCTTAAAGTATGTTATATCGGAGAGTCAATTGATTTTGATCCAAAGTTCATTCGCCTTCTAGTATTTATCCATCAGATCACAGTTCTTATCACTTTAAGGTACCACCCCAATGTTAATAAATTAAAGGCCACCGAAAATCAATGAACTTTTGGTAGGGAGTATTTCGACCAAAAAAATTTTTCCTCGAAATTCCCTGGCAAATAAACTTTTTTTTTGTTTATAAGGTGGCACGATCTAATGTACATATACGTACATGTATACAGGTATGTAAATAGTATGTGCAAATGGTTTGCTGTCTGTTTGCTTTACTTTCGTCCCATTGTTGGTTGTATTTTGTATTGTACTTTTCATTAGGCGAAAATTGTCGGCCACACTCTTCTCAGGCTGTCAATGCTTAATTGCAACAAATGTCGCCGAGGAGTCGTGGCCGTGAATGTTGCCACGAATTTTTTATACAACTACAAATTTAATGAGCTAACATATTTTTGTGGTAGAAACCAATTTAAATTCGAATTATTTAAATGAAAAGTAGAGCTGATCAAAGGCCAAGGTTTACTAATTAAAAAAAGTGTTAAAAATAAGAATTAAAATTGAGAAGTACAACAAAGGCAACAAAATGTTTAACTTTGAATGCAGTATTTGCATTTATACATACAAATTCTTTAACTTTACCCCTTGGCTGTACGAGAATGAGTCTTGAAATTTATTTCAAGTTTGTTGACCGTAGTTAACCAGCATATTCTCTGGAGGACACAATCAGTGTTACCAGGCGAGTTTACCATCGAATTTTACGCTCTAGCCCTCTTACCTCTAGGTTTAGCTTAATGGTCTTATTCTGGCCTTTCTTTAGTTAAAATGTTGATAATGAAGTTCAGTGTAGAACTTATAAAATTAGTAATGGTCATACTAAAATTTCTTGATATTTCAAATACTACCGTTTAACGAGACGAAAACGCCAACTTTCTTACGCATTTTCAAAAAATCTGGTGAGAAAATTTTTGTAATTGGCCCTTTTTAGATACATATTTATCGACGAATGAAAATGCATAGCCACATACTTAAATACTCTCGCCTATAAACAACAACTTAACTATTAATTGCTTTTACTATGACAATAAAAAACAACTTAAGGCTATAAAATAAATAATTAAATGCAATTATTATTAAAGTTCCAATACAAGTTAAATTGAATTATGCGACAGTGAAAGGTAAAAAAAAAATAATTAACAACCATCGATAAAAAGACTTTAAAAAATAAAAACGCATCTTCTATATGTGGTTAGGTTAGGTTTATGTGGCAGTGAGTTGAAATGGTCAACTCACTTGAAACACGAAAACCTGTGTGGCAGCATCTGGAAAAAAATGTGGTAGATCACAGGTTTTGCATCAAACTTTGTGCAAAAATTAAAAAAATTCTGCAAGGTTTCACCTAAATTGCAAACTTCTTAATTATACTCTAAAAAAATAATTTTAGTATAACAAAGTGCAAGATTGAAGTTGCAAAAATTGCGTTGAGTTTTGCCAATTTTTTTCCTTGCAGAGTGCTGCCAGCTTTCCTTTATATATCACATTACGATGTAGCGAACATATGTGGCACGTTACAGAAACCGCTTCTTGGGATTTGCCGATTTTGACAATTCTCAAGTAAATGTAAACAACGCCTCAGAAACTTTAGAACACANAAGATTGAAGTTGCAAAAATTGCGTTGAGTTTTGCCAATTTTTTTCCTTGACAGTGTAAAGCAGTTCCTGCCATATCAAGATATTTCTGGAACATACATTTTTTTGCAACCTTGCAGAGTGCTGCCAGCTTTCCTTTATATATCACATTACGATGTAGCGAACAAATGTGGCACGTTACAGAAACCGCTTCTTGGGATTTGCCGATTTTGACAATTCTCAAGTAAATGTAAACAACGCCTCAGAAACTTTAGAACACAGAAATTTGCTAATACTCGCCGTTTTTTAACATTTTCGCTAGTAATTATTTTTATAAATCATATATTTTACAATTTAATATAATGAAACCACATTTCCTCTTGAAAAATTTATTATTGAGAAACTTTAATATTTTGCAGTTTATTTTATCCTCCCATTCGGCTTTGTTTACTTTTACTTGAGAAATTTCATCACCGCCGTGAATGCGGAATCTTGTATTATATCATTCTTGGAACCATATAGTGTTTAGTGTTGAACAATTTTTGCTCTTAAAATTAAGAAAATTATGTCGAGCAAAAATAAAACTAGGTACTCAAAAAAGCGAATATGTGGTAGGTTTCAGACCTTGTGTGGTGAGAGGCTCAACAGTTCTTTCGTTGTTTTTTGCTTTTCAATTTGCTACCATAGTAGCATAGTTGTTATATAAATGCCCTCATCTCGCCATGACCTATTGACATTTTTAATAATTTTATTAACTTGAAGGTTGCCATGGGTATCACAATTTTGCCTCTGTTTACATACAGTGGAAGATTGGTAACTTTCCTGGCTAGCTCATCGACCCTGAAATGTCCTTCAATTGAAGACGGTGCGAATATTGTTTAAAGCTGTCTGGTATTCCTGTGCAACCTTTGATCTTAGGATAGCCGTATTCATTAACTTGGTGGCCGCCTGGTTATCCGAGCAGATATTTATCGTAGCCTTTGTTACATGTGTACCAAGGCACACAGCCACCTCTCTTATTGCTCGAACTTCTGTCTGATAAACGCTGAGGTTGTCCGGTATTCGGACGGATTATTTTAATCCTAGTTGCTTAGAGAAAGCTCCATAGGCGACCCGATTATCTAGCTTGGATCCATGCGTGCAGAAACTCCTCAGTTCCATCTCCCCGATGGTCCTGGTGTTTTCCACTCTCTTCTTGACAGAATTTTCGTCCTTTTGAGTTGCTGGCCGCCGTACAAATATTTCATATAATAGTATGGGGCAAGCCAATGTCCAATACGAGGTGTTAACCCCCATTTGATTCCGACCGCTTCTTTGCATTGTATAATCCTTTTTCACTATTTTCTCAATTTCAGGTTCCCACGTAACCTTCTAATCTAATTATATCTATCCTAACTCTTTTTAATAGGCTTCTCCATAGGCTTGAAAATTGGCAGAGAGGCTGTAGGTAGCCTATGTTTCCTTGGAAAGAGAGTTACTTCGATTTTGTCGGGGTTTATTCCGAGTACCCTACTCCATTTCCATTTCCTAAGCGTGGCCATGGTAGAAAGTATGTAGAATATCTATGAGAGCAATTGCCCCCATCTCTAGCGCTAGTAGCAGGGACTTCATTGCCAAAATCCCGATCTGAAATCTGAGGGGTACCTCTGCTGACCTGTGCCTAACCTAGCGGTCACGGTGAGTATAAAGTTAATCAGAGCAGCAACGTTAGAGTCCACACCGAACTCTTCTAAGGCACCCTTTATGGCGCATGCATTAGTGTAGCTGAAGGCGCCTTCTATGTCGACAAAAGCAACCAAGCTATACTTCTTATCCAAAAGTGGTATTTGATAGGTGTAATGTTAAATAAGTATTTTTTTTTATTTTAAAAAGTATTTGCACTCCGAGCAAAGCTCGGAAAACCTTACGAGTAGTTTCTTAGTGTCAATCAACTCTTTCGCCAGAGAAAAAGCTGAAGAATTCTTATAGCATTTATTTCAATCAGTGGAGTTGCAGAAACAAGTACAAGAAAAAATAAATCAATTATTTTAACAACTTTAGCTTTACAACGTTTATTTCGACGAAACAGTACCGAAATAATTAATTTTTTCATTGTCACTCGAAAAGATAATATTTTTTTTCAATAACTTTGGGAAGTTTTCTAATAGATTGTTCATCTTGAAGGCAATCAAAGTTGGCATCATATAAAACATACCGGTTAAGTTTCAAGAGTGTGCCACAAAATTAAAAAAAATGACAGCATGCAGAATATCTGTTGAAATTTTCTTTGTAATTTTTAATATGTAACGGTTTTGTATTTTAAAAATTAAAGTTACTTCAAAATTCTAACATTAAACGATGCAAATATTCTTCTTGACAAAACGAACCAACATAGAGTAATGAAACTAGTGTGCCACCAAATAAAAAAAAAAAATTACGTTGATTATAAGATTACGATGATTTGCGAAACAATAATTCCAATTTTATAATTCTTATTTGCACACTCGAGACTCATTCTAGAACTGTTATATACATGAAGAAATTTATATATATATATTCGTAAGGAATACTGTAGAAAAATATTCCATACCAATATTTAAGTATTTTTGAATAATTTGACTTTTAAGTTAAGGCGTGCGAGTAAACGTTTTAGCTGACTGTGTATGGAGCTATGGAGCGTATACGTTACACGCTACAACCACGGGTATATGAGAATAAGATGTTATTTTTACGCTTTTTAGTATATCTTTTTTAAGTTTTCATCTAAATACAACTTCGCGATTGACTCTTGTTCTTCATGCAAAACTTAAGATAATGCATCGTCTAAGATAACTGTGCCAGCATTTTCGAACAAAAACATGTTCTTGTCCAAAAACGTAACAACTCGTGAGATAACTAGTACTAGTTCTGTTCAAAGAGGCTATGGACTAGCACTAGTTGGTTGAATTTACAGCAAGACTACGTTAATTTTATTTTTTATTTTTATTTTTTATTTTTTTTAACATCAATTTTTATACATACCAGTACATACATACTAACTATAAGTACGTACATATGTATGCGTAATGTGGCATGTGCACAACAACCTTTGTATGACATTAATGAACATGTTGTGGGTCAGTTAAAAGGTCGTAAACGACATTTGTGTGGCAACAATGCGCTGGTAGTACAAGAAATAAAAACGTAACAAATATCACAAAATTTGATCACTCTTAATGACAATAGTTAAAAGTGATTTTATGAAAGAGCCGGCGGCGGCAGCGCAGAGGACAAGAGGGCAAGAGAGAAAATATCATAAAAATTGAATGCCACCAATCAATGTATGGCAGTGTGGAGAATAAACGTTGCTGATGAATTTATAGTATGGCTTGTATGCTCGATGTTTTTGTATGAATATGGGACAGTTAATTTTATGGAATTTTTATAATTTATTTTTTTTCTTAAAAGCTGTAGTTATTGAACCACTTGCATGTTCATTATCGATTAACAACAGTTGATTGACCCAAATTGACTGTAGAGGCATGTATCTACATACGTACATTGCATACATGCCAATCACACGATAAGAATGACTTCATTTTTACATAAAAGGAAATGAAAAACGTAAAACGAAAAACAAATAAAACACAATCATCTGTCCGCATTTTCCCATGGGAAGCCACTGAATAGGTGTAATAACACAATTAGCACCACCCGATCGCCATTTAAACGGGGATATGCAAATAAAGCTGACAACCATAAATAAATCAGTGCATTGGATAAACAAAAGTCAACAGGGCAAACAAATCAACGGTTTTATTTGCCACACAGGTACGTATGTATGTATGTACGTGCAGAGCGGCATTTAGTTGGGCAAGAAGCGGCTGCTTCCATTACAAGCATATGCGCGAGTACATAAGCAAATCGTTTTGACCCGGCGAAAACTCCATAAATGATGAGTTGCAAGTGGAGAAGATCAAGAGAAAGAAGACAAAAAAAAAAAATAAGAAGCAGCATGCTAACTACCAACAACACTACTGCATGTCTACAAAAACAAAAACAGCAGCAGATATGCGCTACATGCTTTAAGATACAAACGCAACTCCAGCCCAGTCTTAGCTCAGCTCAGCTCAGCGAGCGCTCTGGTGGTGGTCACGCATGCGCAATGATAATACACGTAATTATCAAATCAAAACACTTAAACTGCTGGCAAGCCTACCGTTTAACGCTACGTTTGCCCTCAAGTGAGTGTTGCGAATGTGGCAGCGCGACTGCAGAAGTTGCCGCCAGCAGATACGGCCTGTTAGCCCACTTTATTGTGGCTTTATGGTTGGCAGGCATTGTGCGAGGTAACTTCATAAGAGCAAGAAAACAACAACAAATAGACAACAAAGGTAACAGCAGAAATGTGGCGGCAAGAAAGAAATGAAAGAGAAACTGCAGAGATGATAAGAAGAACCGATGCGTCGCGGTGGTTGCCTTGGCTGCTGCCCAGACATTGATCGGCAATTCATCATTCAACGGGTCGAACGAAATGTTCAAAGGCAGGCAGAAAAACGCGCAGAGCAGGGCACGGCGGTAGAAGTGCTCAACAATAAAAGGGCAGGCACATCGGACAGAGTTGGCTGGAGATGGAGCTGGAGCTGTAGCTGGGGCTTCTGGCGCGGTCGGCGATATTGAACGGATGCGTGGAACGACTTTCGTATGTAAGAACAAAATATATAAAAAAATTTAATTTTACGAAAAAAGTTAGCAAGCATGACGAGCGTAGTTACGGCGAAAGATAAAGTTTCCAAAAAATCAAAACACGTTCTTGACGACGGCCGTCGGCAAATTGGAGCAGTCGCGTTCTTGGTGGCCTACGTTCCTTTGATTCTTTTTTGTTTTTATTTTTTAATTTTTATATATTTTCTTGTTGATTGTTGCGCCTCATTGAGGCATGCGCGCGCGCACACACCAAAATGCGCATCCTTTTTATTTGTAGGTTATGCGCATCGTTTGGCATTTATACTCTCTAATTTTTTATTTTGTTTTTTTATAAAATTGCAGATTATTCTGCACATTTGGCCCACAGCGTACTCGTATTTGCGTGACAGCTGCTTGTTTTGCTCGGCATCAAGTGACTTACTTAAATATATTTATTTATTTTTTTTTTGATTCCGTAAGTTGCTTGCTCTGTACTAAATGAAGTTTTTTTTTGCTCCCGTTTTATTTATACCGTCTTTATACTTTATTGAAATTACTGACCTAATTTTGGGTCAACGGTTTCGTTTTCCTTCTGGAAGAATGTTCGTGTCGTTTGCATTATTATATATACATGTATGCACATTCATATACTCATACATAGATATGTATGTGTACAAACGTACATACATACTATTTATATCTCTTATCGTTCATGCCACTAATGCGCTTGCATTTTGAGCAAAGCGGTCAAATGAAGTCGGTTGACGCCTCGTTCGGTAAATGCTTAGCCAGAGTATCTAAGTTGACGCTGACACAGATTTTCCATTATTCTCTAGCTTTAGTGAAATTCAATAAAATTTCTGCGTAGTAGTTTCACTTCAATCGCAGAAGTTAAGTTCTGTAGTTTGATTTATGGAATATAACTCTTTTCTCATTCATATTTTAATGCAGCTAAGCTGACGCACTGAGAGAAAACGTCGAATTTCTAAGCATTCCGATCGGAAAATTAAAAGGGGGGTGGGTCCTCATCAGAGCAAAAGAAGCCAAATCAGAAATTTTTTAGATTTTTGTCTGTTTGCCTGTCTGTATGTATGTACGCGCATCATCGAAAACTAATGCATGGAGTTGAATGCAGTTTTAACGATGTATTACTAGAGAGAGTTCAAACTTAAAATTTAAATGTTTAATTTGCGATTCCCGGAATTTTCGAAGCTAACCAGAGTTCTTAATCTTAACTTTGGCTTTTAATGAACGCAGTGAAAAAATCTTGTTTGTGAAAAAAATACTAAGCAAAGAGCGCCTTATTTGGGCTGTTGAGCTTTAGAGAGTTGGTGTACAGCGCCTGTTCGGGTTGGCAGAGCTTTTTTAAGCGTTCCATAATTTTCCGCCCAATTCTGTGTTTTCTTGATAAATTTTTTGTAAAGAAGTTTTATCAAGATTTTTATGAAGTAACAGCTCCCTTCGCATTCTGTGTCAACATTTATAAAACAAAAAGCTCTACGATTTCCACATGAGGGGAACTGATTTGCAGATTTTGAGTTGAACTGATTTCATTGTACATGGAAAATATGAATTTAAAATTTGTACGTTTCACATGAAATTTCAATTTGTTAATAGATTTTTAATCTTGATAATTTATTAAGAAAAGAGCTTTTGATTTTGTGCTAGAATACCAATTCTTGATAAATAATAAAAAAATGACTAATTATAAGATTTGCAATTTATCAAGTGCACAGAATCGGGTGTTTGTTTAGAATTCCTATTATATAAAACGTGGAAATCACGCGAAAAAGCCCTCTATGCCCACTGCTGATTTAGAGAAAAGTAAGAGTAAGCCAGTGCTTTATATCAAGAATGGGAAGAGAGTATCCATTTAAAGCTTATAGAAAGCCTTTAAAAAGCTTATTCCGTGGAATATATTTAAGGGCAATTCTGGCTAAGATAGTAAAAAGTCATTCGTAGGTCAAGTGTAAAGACAGATGCCAAGATAGTTCGAAAGACTTTTATTCTTCTAGCACAAATATCTTAAAACAAGCTCTCTCATTCACCACTCGTGATGAAAAGCAATTTTGTGTATTATCATTTAGCTCACGTAGTCGTGCCTTTCGAGAGATCCGAGTTCGAGTCCTCGGGCAGCGGATTTTTTTCGGTTTCTTTAATAAATTTTTTTCATCTTTTAATTGAATTTTCTTTTAACATCATTTAATTTTTATTATTTTACGTATTCTTTCTTTCTTAATTAAATTTTCAGTTATTGTGTTAAAAAACATATTTTTTTGATGTTATTTAATTTTAAACACTTATTTCGTTTTTTTGTTTAAATTACTCTTAATTTAAAGATTTTGTTTAAGAAATAAAAATATTTTGCTTAAATTTTATTTAATTTTTAAGTACCTACTATTTTATTTTTTAATATATTTTTTCTTTTCCTAGTTTAATTTTTGGATTTTATTGCTTTAAAAAGTGAAAAAAAAGAAATTATTTCATTAGTTTTAAATTTTTATTTATTTTTTATTATTGTTTTTTTTTTATTTTTACTTTTACTTCTAATATAATTTCTTTTATTTATTAGTTTTTATTGTTTTAAAAGGAAAATTATATAATTTTTTTAATTGAATTGAAATAAAAAAACATTGCCAAAAGGCGAACAGCATAACACTAAAACCTCCTCGTTAACAGATCTTTCAATTAGTATTTCGAAATATAGTATTGAACTTTCAAGATAGTTGCCCTGTTAGTCGTTCCTAATTGTTCTTCATTTCGTGATTTGAAAAGAAAAGCCTGTAAATATATGTACATACACGTAACTTAATTTTAAATCTTCACTTTCATAAGCATGTTTCCAAGTTCGTATCATATCCAGCATTTAGGTTTTTGGACGCGGCGTATATTGCAAACAATTGGCAAATGAATAGTATCGAACATTATAGAGACTACTGCTGAAGAAACTAATTTTTTTTTTATTGAACACTACAGCACCTTAATAGAATTACAAAACCACCCATATTAGTGTTAATAAAATGCAACCTAAATAGGTTTTATTACCCAATTTAAGTGAAATTCCTAAAAGCAATGCCACTGATTGCGGCAAAGCAAAAAAAAGTTCAGACATTCTCTCATCAATTGTCAACAGTCAATCAATAAAAGTAATGAATGTGACCGATTTTTTATGATCACTTCCGAATTAAGCTGACAACCCAATGAAGTGATTACACAATCCCAATAGATTTGAAAGAACTAATGAGTGAATATAGGAGAACATAAAATCAAGAGTCGGCTGCATAACAACGACTAGAGAACGGCAGCAATTGGATGATTAGGTACTACTGGGAATAGCTACAGCTATGTTAATAGAAATTGAATGTCACATTGCTGGCAAAGTATTCAAAAGTCTTGTAATTGAAAATTCAAAATTTTGACTGCTGCATTTGACAGTTCCAAAAGAGGCAAACGTTCGCTTACATATTTATGTACATAAATTATTTATAAGAATTTCCATATGTATGTAATTTTCATCACCGCCACTACATCAACACCAGCGCAGCGCCGGCAGGGAGTTAAGTGCATTGGCCTGGAATGACACGACTGCAATTGGGGGAATGAAGAATAGCGCTGCTACTACCCCTGCTGTCGCACTAGTTGCTGCTGCATCTGCTTAATGCTTGTAAGTGTTATTTTTATTGTGAACTTAATTTGAGTGCATCGGCAATGGACGGATAGTAGTGCTACATAGCAGCCGGCAGTACTTATGTATAAAGCCAACAGCCGGCATATCTGCTGCTTAGACGATTTAAAGTGGAATTTTTATGCGTTGCAGTTCAAAGTTTAACATTTCCGAGTTGTTAAAAATGAGAATTTTTATCGAATTTTCTTTTGGCTTTACATTTGGGTGGGGGAAAACTTGCCGATAAAGGAAAATACACAGCTGCGCGCTCAATTACATGTACATATGTATGTATGTATGTATGTATGTATGTGTATTTGTGTTGGCATGTGGCGACGCCAAGCGCGTAAGACTGCATCGCTGTTTATCAATTTTCCGGACAAGGCTTTTTGACTTTGTTTACACATTTCAGTAGCTTAGGCATAATTCCCGCATTGTTGTAATTTGCTTGTGTACTGTAGTCGCGAAGACACACATTTATTTATAAATGGATAAATTAATATCACCCGATAGTGCCACGCCAACTTCCAAATGTAAGCATTACATACATACATATGTACGACATACATGTGGTTGTACATATAAATAAGTAACTTAACAGATGGGGAAGCGCATTGACTTGTGGGCAAACTGTGGGCGCACCAACGATATGTTGATAGCGCTTTTGTGGCATGCAACATTTGTGCTATCAATATGTGTTCTTCCTTCATTTTCCATGCCCGATGGTTCGCTGGCAGTATTTATTTATTATTATTATTTTTTTTTAATATGCCATTGTCATTTGAATTCAGCTTGGGAGCGATCAGTGTACGTTTGTATGGCTGCTTATGCCCGCAAATGCGCATTTGTTGTCTACATCGCTGTTGCTGACTTGCAACACTTGACCTTTTGAAAAATACAAATACTTTTTGTCTTTGTTTTTTTTTTAGCATATTGTCTCATTTAATTGCGTCTGTTATGTGTCAAAGATAATAATTAATGCTGGCGCGTTTATTTTAAAAGAAAGCATGTATGTTTTGGTGTATATGTAATTTTTAATAAAAAATGGTGCTCATGTATTATAATAGAACATTTGTATGTGCAATTAAGACAACGTCTATTTTAAGATTGGCTTCGTGGTAACATGGAAGAAACGAGCATCTTTAACGGAAATACTTTATCCGGGAAAGTAAAAAAATTTTCATAGTCTAAGTTAAAAAACTAGGGGGCGACCGCCGCCGTAGCCGAGTAGTTGTAGGTGTGCACTGTTAGTCAATAGGAGCCAGTTTCGATGCCTGGTACGAGCAACATCTAAATAAGAAAAAGTTTTTCCAACAGCGGTCATCTGTGACGTAGGCCCCACTGTCGTGGGATTGTAAAATTGTAGATCCTTCTATTTGTGTTATAACTTCAGGACGTAGACTACAAATTTGAAAAAGAAACTCGCTTAAACGCTTAGCAAGAGTGTAAGCGCCAAATATTTACGTATTCATTTAGTTAAGACAAAATGGTCATGCGATGAGTTTTGATGTTGGCGTGCAAATAGGGAAACATATTTAAAGAAAATAATGCCTAGTAGACAGTTTTAAGTAACAGTACTTAAAAAGGGGTTTTTGTTTTTAAAACCACACAACTTTGTTAGGACTGTCCATTTGAATTTTCAAAGAGAAAAGCTTGCCATAAAAGTCGGATTGTTTTTCGCCAACTCTTTCTGGGCTGGTCAAAAAGCTCGTCTATGTATTCGAGATTAGTCACTAAGAGGCAAAAAATTAACCCTCAGGTAAAAAAGGAAGTTTATAATATTATGAATCAGTGATGAGCAGAAACAGGCAGATGTATTTTAAGCTTTATTACATTGTAAATAATAATGCAAGAATATTGTGCACACTGAGTAAAAGCTTTTTTTGATCGCCACTAACCAAGAACCACTCATTAAAAATTTATGATCAGTTTAAAGTTTAGGCATATCGCTCAGATCTTTTATGAAAGCAAAAATGTGTAAATCATGTGTGCCGAGACAAGGTAAAAGATTTATTTGCCCATCAGAAGAAGCTTCAAAAAAGCTGGTATACCCAGGCAGGGAGGACCTTCGAACTACCACTGGATACCTTACGGCACATGGATCCCTGAATATTTCTGTTATTTCTGAGAAACCCTGGAAGAAGCAAAAACACATAGTGAATATAGTGACTACAGATCGCTACAACCAAGACGACTCCATGGGGCAGGGTAACACTTTCTTTCAGTACAGAAGAACTTCTTCACCTCAGAAAGCATGAAGTAAGAATTGTTACAGGTTTTCTTGTTAAACACAAGATCCAATCAGTGTCGGTTGTGCAATTAAGAAGAGGAAGCACATTATATGCCAATTTGCAATCCTAACTAAGACCAGACTTCGCTTATTAGGATCACCGTACCTGGAAGCACACGACCTGAATGGCATTCAGTCAAAGGACATCGCGAGGTTACTTAGCAATACATGTATCAAAGAAAACCTGTAGTTGAATAGGAGTTTGTTACAATAGATCGTTTAAAGGTTTACAAATTATTCCGTCTTACAAAAATGCTTGAAATCATATACCGATCAATAAAAAATGCATTTTTCTTAAAACAGTGGTAAAAAAATCAGGCATTTCTGCTAGGTTAGGAGCTGTGAAACGTGTGGGAAGAAATTCATGTTGATTTGAGGCGATTACAGCGCCAAATAAGAGTAAAAAGATTGGTGTATAAATAGCTACAAGCCGAAGACACTTTTAACATAAAACTGACCTGAAGCTCAATAAAATTAATTTCTAAATATTTATGGAAAATTGCTTACCAAAGCTCTCAGGTTCACTTTCAAATTAGATTCTTGTGAAATATGATTGGTTGGGCGGTCTGGGCGAAGCCAAACAACGTGCATATATACGTACCTATACGTTTAATATAAAAATGCACAAAGAAGCTTGAAGCATATGTACTACATATGTATGTATAGGGCTCATTTCAGTTTCCTACTACTGCCAGTTTCTAAAAGTAAATATTTCTATAAACTTCTAATAAAAATTGTTTGGCCAACTTTTAAGTACTCTAAAGAGTACTTATAACGATACGCTTATGTACATATTTCCATCAGCCTTACACTGCATGCAACCCTAACCTATAGGCCCTAAAATGATGAAAAATTTCAAAACGATACCGCAGCAAACAATCGAATGTATACGTCTACTGCATGTGCAATACATACATATTGTGGCGCACCGAAATGTTGCAACCGAAGCAGAAAATGTGAAAAAGTCAAATTTTATCGCATGATCCATAAAACTCACACCAATATGATGAAAGAAAAATTTACGGTTTTGTAACATACATACATATTTATGTATGTAAAAGCTGGAACAATTTCCAGGTTAAAACCAGGTAAAAATCACAAAACAGTTGGAAAAAGAATGGGTACCATAATGAAAATCTAAACTAGCATAATTCAGCGTAAGCCGAAACACTCAAATAGATATGTATGCAAGCATATCGCTAGCTTAGAAAGAAAAGTTGCTAAGTCCCATTTTAAAAATTTTACAGGAGAGGAAAAAATCTTCCTATAGCCATTTGCTTTAACTATTTCGCAAGACTTTGAATCAAACATTTTGCGCGTTTAAAGCAAAGCAAAACTCCATAAAAAACCAGAAGGATTCGATATTTATTAAAGGATGTCGTATTATTTTGGCCTTATCGGATTTGTGGTGCTTCTTTTGGACTTAGCAAATTTTCCTTTTATTGCTTATGAAGAGGAAAAAATAAAATAAGTACCTTTATAATTTTCGAAACGATGCATAATCAATTTCTCTGGCCTCTTATATCAAAATATGAGTTTTCATAAAAAGTGGACTTAGCAACTTTTCATTCTAAGCTAGCGATATGTGAAATGAGCTTATGTGTAAATACGTATGTGAGTAAGCAGCAGCGGATGCAAACTATTCCCATTGTTGCAAAATTTTATGGCAAAAAAATTGTTTTAATAAAACTAAATCAAGACGGAGCCAGAAGTATTTCTGTTAATATTTGTACATACATACAGTGCCTCACATAGTGATAAGGTCACCCTGTATTGATATGTTTCGACTACTTACTTTATTTTTCAAATAAATTGTCATTCGTTTTTTATACAAAAAACATATGCATATTTCCAAGTTTCAAACCTCGTACAGAAATTTAAAAAAATCTACAAAGTGTCAACGAAATGTCTCACTATTTATTGAGATTTTTAGTAAATG